>NW_006408552.1:16316128-16343679 GCF_000296735.1 Chrysochloris asiatica | reverse complement strand
ATCTGGAAAGCATTTCTTATGAGCCAGCTAAAAGGTGAGTTGTTGAATATAAAAAAGTACTAGATGCAGGGTCGGTTGAAGACATGGACTCTGGACGTAAGCCTCCAGGCAAACCTGTGTGAAAAGGAAGCAAACATCCTGAGACGTCTTGGAGTCCTTCCTAAACCTAACAGAATATAAACAAGAATAGGTTCGAGACATGTACCAAATATTTACTGATTTACTGAGAATTTTTAGCCACAACAAAATAGTGTAAGGAATTCACAGATGTTAGCAGTGTAGCTACAAGCATGCAATGCTTTGACTGTTATCTCAAGACATGTATAAAAAGCCATGAAAGCGAAAAATAAGGTGCTGTCCTTGCCGGACAAAGCAGCCCCCTGTTCTCCTTAGCACTCCCCAGGCACCCTGGTTCATTAGAGTAGCAACAGATTTGAGAAGGCATTAGATTTGTTTTATTTAAATGAGTGGTCAGAGTTTGACCTTCTCGTTGTTATAGAATTGTGCACCCCCCGCCCCCTAAATTTGTGCCCACTTGACTGGGCCATGATTCCTAGTATGATGCAATTGTCCTCCATTGTATGATCTGATGTATTCATCCTGTGTGTTGTAAATCCTCATAACACGTGATGTTCATCAGGCAGGATTAGAGGCAGTTATGTTCCTGAGGCAGAATACAGTCTACAGGATCAGGTTGTATTTTGAGTCAGTCTTAAAGAGATTAAACAAGTGAGCAAAGATCAGAGAGACCTATTACCATCAAGAGAAAAGAGCTGGGAACAGAAGGCATCTATTGGGTCCAGTGTCTCTGTGCTGAGAAACTCCTAGACCCAGGGGAATACTGATGCCCACACACATGGAGATCTCGAAGGGGGAAGATAAGGACCGTCTCCCAGAGCAACAAAGAGAGAAAATCTACTCCCAGAGCCGGCACCTTAAATTTGGACTTGTAGTTCCTAACCTGTGAGAGAATAAATTTCTATATGTTAAAGCTATCCACTTGGGGCATTTCTGTTATAGCAGCTCTAGAGAACTAAGACCCTCCTTACATCAATGACCAAAAGACATCATATTCCTTGCACCTGACTTGCAGTTTGTGCTTGATTCTGTATCCTTAAAGCTGCTCCCAGATTTCTTTCTTTGTTGTGGAAAGCCCAAATCAAACCTGCTGTTGTCAAAGTCATTTCTAACTCAGAGCAGAATAGAACTGCTCAGTAGAGTTTCCGAGGCTGTGAATCTTTTTTTGTTTTTCCTCCATTTGGACTTTGACACTCTGGAAGGTGTTAGCTGGAGAGGAGAGAAGGAAGCACTTCTGAGAGAGGATCAGGGGGATGTAGCCAGGTAGGTGAGCTGAGGCTGCTGCGGTTAGGGCTCTGGGCTCAGAGGGAGGCTACTGGACCAGACTTGCAGGGGGTGGTCGTGGAGGAGGGTGTAACTCTTTACAGAAGCAGATAATTTCATCTTTCTCCTGAGGAGCAGCTCGTGGGTTTGAACCACTGACTTGTTAGTAGTGCAATGCTTAACCTGCTGCACCATGAGGGCTCCCTATTTATTGTGGGAGCTATAGAAATATTCCCATTTTGAGGGAAAACGAGTCATTATGAGTTTGTCTTCATAGCTTTGCCTCATCCCACTATCTGGTATCTGGCACTAGAACGGCATTGGCCATGACATCTGTGGAGAGAGTAAATCAGCACAGCGACTTCACTCGGCCCTGGAGGGCTCACACTACCATTTGCCCAGATGTTTGTCATGGTTGAACAAAAGCTTTTGAGAACCCAAAGAAGAAAATGTATTCAATAAGTGCATGGTGATACATTAGTAGACTGCTACTGTATTCATTGCTCACAGAGTATCATTCCTCCACAATGGTGTTTTGTACAGGATATCACTGCAAAACAATAGCACTGTCATCACAATGGGAGTGACTGATGAATTATACATGAGGAGGACTTCAGATTTCAGTGTAGATCTAATTTGGGGTTATCGCTATTTGTGGTAAAGTGGATTCCATTTGTACATTGTATAGAAGTACAAAAACTCCTGTGTGGGAGTGGCACTGTGGGTTAATGCACTGGACTGCAAAATCACTTTGAACTGCATGGCTGGCGGTTCAAGCTCACCAGCCATTCCTTAGAAACCCTATACAGGGTCGTTATGGGTTGGAACCGAATTGGCGGCACTTAACAATAACACCAACAACAGAAAGTCCCAGAGGAAGAATGCACTTATGAGGATGCTGCAAAAAGTTTGTGGAAAAATAGAATGAGCAGATCATGAAACTTTTCATGCACTTTTTGAAGCCCCCTGGTATTGGACAAGGTTTCCATATCTTTGGTTGTGTTCTGTATTTATTCCACTTGCTGTGCTCTAGTTCACGTTCATTTGTCATCTTACCTAGAAAGGAACCCATAAGTATTTTTTGAAAATCTCAAGAACTCTACAAAGGAACTATGAAACTTGATTGCTTTAAATGGAGTTATGGGAATGGCATCGTTTTGCAGCTGTGGAGTTTTTGTTTAATGTGTTTTGTTGGTGCCGCTTCAAGGATCCCAATAAACTCATACATAGACCTTACTGCCCTCGTGGACTCTGAAGCTCAGAAAACCCACAAAACCCAGATAGCTCTTAGCTCTCTGAGTCTGATAAGAATTGAGACCAAAATTGATGTCAAATCAGATGCTTCCAAGATCCAACCACATACCTGGCTCCTTGAGAACATGATAGCAGTTAATTGAATCCCTGTTAATGTCTTGGCTCCAAATGCATGCACAGTGATGAGCACAACAGGGAGACAGAGACAGAGGGGGTGACTCCCCTTCCCCTTGCTTCCTGACACACCACTGGGCTCTCCCAGGATGCTTAGTGGAGGACACAAAGCTAGAGAGGGTGGGGTCATCTGTGGTAACTATAGCTACTTTAGAATCCACCTTCAGTGCTCTAAAGGTGGTAAGAACCTTCACCAGAGCCAATGACATCCTGGTTATCCCATTCTTGCTAAAAGATGGTACTGTCCAAGGTATTGAGGTATCTATCCTGGGCAAATGCAGGTCCTCCTAATGTAAAGTTCCATGAACCAAGGAGACAAATTAGTGGATTTCCTCAGTGTTGTTGTTGTTGTTAGGTGTTACCAAGTCAGTTATGACTCAAAAGGACTCCGTGTATAACAGAACAAAATGCTGCTTGGTCTTGTGCCATCCTCACAATTTTTGCTAGGTTTGAGCATATTGTTACAGCCGCTATGTTAATCCATCTAATTGAAGGTCTTCCTCTGTTTCAATGACCCTCGACTTTTCTCAGCATGATATCCTTCTCCAGGGACCGGCCCCTCCTGATACCATGTCCAAAGTATATGAGACAAGATCTCGCCATCGTCCCTTCTAAGGAGCATTCTGGGTGTATGTAGGTCCTGAAACTTTAGTTCATCGAATTGTTAAAGTAGATTCTACTTTGAGAACCAGCTCTTGCCCTGTCAGATTTTGAGTGCCTGAGGGGTTCACCTTCCAGCTTTATGTCTGAGGGTGTTCCTTTGCTTTACTTATTACCTCCTCCTCCCACATTCAATGGTGGAATAAAGACAGGAGATGCTTAATCAAAGCTCCATCTGGAAAGAGGAAGGGTAGAGACCTTCCAGAGTCTACAGAAGTCCTTCTATCCTGCTGGTCCAATGATTTGAAGACTAGGAGTGTCTTCCAACCTTAGAGGCATCTACCAGCACTACATCAGACCATAATCTGTTGTGAAGAATTGATGCATCTCAACTATGATTCTGGGGAAGAATATCAGATATATAGTAGCGTGCCAAAATAATGAAAAAAATTAGTATGAAAAGAAATACAACCATAATGTTCCTTACAAGTGAGGATGTCAATACTTCAGCCAACTTACTTGACATGTCATCAGGAAAGACCCAACATCAAACTCAATGCTGTTGAGTCAGTTCCAACTCATAGCAACCCTATAGCTTGGTCTCTAGAAAAGGACATCTTGGTTGGTAAAGTAGAGAACCCACCAAAACGACAGAAACCCTCAGAGGTAGAGTGACACAGTGGCTGAAACAATGGCCTCAAATTTACCAATGATTGGGAAGATGGAGTAGGACGGGGCAACATTTTGTTCTGTTAACATGAGGTTATCATGACTAAGAGCCGACTCAGTGGTAAATCCCAACAACAAAGCAACAAGACTATGAGTGGGGATTATTCTATGATTGAGGCTTCCTTGTGCTACCGGGGAGGGGTCCTCCAGTCCATCCTTTGCTTTGGATCTGCCCCTTATAAGATCTTCCTTACTGTCATCCTTCCTGGCTACCTTAGATGAAGACACTAGAAGGTTTGTCCTCCTTGATGGCGGAGCACATTTCTTACCCTGTTTCTTGCCCATAGAAAAGTTAGGTGCCACGGGTCATTTTAGATCTCAAAAGTAACCCAATCCATCAAGTCCATTCTGATGCATAGTGATCCTAAAGTACATAGTTTTGCTGTCCCATAGGAATTCCAAGGCTGTAGTCTTTATGGAAGCAAACTGCCCCATCTTTCTCTTGTGGAGCAGCTGGTAGGTTTGAATTACCATCCTTTTAGTTAACAGTCTAGTGCTTACCCATTGCATCACCAGAGCCCATAAGATATTGAGCTCAACCCAAACCCATTGCTGCCCAGTCAATACCAACTCACAGTGATCCTATAGGACAAAGTAGGACTTCTCCAGAGGCTTCCCACGGCTGGCATCTTCATAGAAGCAGGCTGCCATGTCTTTTCCTGCGCAGCAGGTGTTGGATTCGAACTGCCGACATTTTAATTAGCAGCCAAATACTTAACCGCTGCCCCACCCGGGGTCTTCAAATAGTAGAAGTCCATTTTGATTCAGGCTGAAAGCTCAGTTATAATCCTTCTCTCTTGAAACAACTATGTTTGTTTTTTAATCTCTTTGATTCTAGCCAGCTCCAAGTGCATATCCACTCCCACCAAATTATTTTCAATTTCAGTTCTTTATGCTCTAGATTCCATTACAAGTACTTTGGGCTCATCATGCTTCCAAGACACCAAATTCTGGGCCTCTTTCCCTCGGCCATTTAGTACAATAAAAAGATTTCACTGGGGCCACATGAATCCAGCGAAAGATTTTAAACAAAAGGGGTGATGTTTCCATGCCTTTGGTTTGAGCTGCTTTCATAGAGTAAGAAATAGTTCTGATCTTGAATCCTGAAAGTCCTGGAATATTTGTGACCCTGTGTTACACCTCCCCCCACCCCCTGCTTCCTCCAATTCTGTTTGCAAAGAGGTGAGTTCTTAATTGTTTTCTAGAGTGTCTGTTTCCTGTAGCATCTAATCAAGGTGTCTGTAATAACCAGTTCACACCAGAAGATTTCCATTTTGAAACCGTGCTGGCCAGGTGCATTTGCTGCTTTCTGAGTTTTCACAGGAGCTATTTGTACCCAATGTTTCCCCACTGCACACTGTGGTTTGCCATTTTCCTAACTTCCGGCCAAAGAACTTCCTTGCTTCTTGTCACCTACACCCCAAATCAACATCCCCTGTTTTAGAACTGAGGTATGACCGTTTCTGTACCCAGTTTTGCATGAGTCAGCATGTGGGTCAATCATCAACAAATCCTTGTGGCTTCCAATCACAAGCATTTCATTTTTCACTTTGGAATTCCACAAGTCAGCTGCCACTCTGCTGAGCTTGGCCAGACTCCATGTGTCCTCTCGTGCCAAGACCCAGGATAAACGAGCAGCCACCATCTGGGCTGTGCACTTCTCACAGTGGAGGGCAGGTGGAACACATCATGCCTGCCTGGACATCTCTTGGCTGCTGGCCACTGTCCCTTCCTGCCCCAGGTCACGTGGCAAGCCGCAAGTTAATGGGATGGGAGTTTACATTTCACTTTCTGGGAAGCTATGATAAGGCTAGGAAAGGGGCAAGTAATGTTGAAGGTATCCTGCATCTCTTAGGGTGTAGAACCAGTAAAGAAACTGGCGGATGAGAGCTCCTTCCTCACGTCAAGAATACTCAGTGGCGTTTTTACACATGCAGGCATTTAGGTGTGATAGTCGTCCAAGGAACTGGCATAGCTCAGATGCAGGAGGTGGGCTGGTCCACCTGGGGCACAGCTTTGGTGCAGCACAAAGAACTTGGCAGGAGTTAAAAGCCCTGAGTTGTGATCTGTGCTCAGCTGTGCATAACACGCATTCCTTGTTGTTTTTGTTGTTGTTATAGGCTGCCGTCAGGTTGATCTTGACTTATGAGAACCCCATACACAATGGAACGAAACACTCCCCATGGGATCAAACCATTGTTTTCATTGGCTGATTTTTGAGAGGTAATTTCCAGAGCTTTCTTCCTAGCCCATCTTAGTCTGGAAATCCTGAAGAAACCTGTTCAGCATCTTAGCAACATGCAAGCCTCCACTGATGGACAGGTAGTGGCTGCACATGAGGATCACTGGCTGGGAATCAAACCCAGGTCTTTGGCATGGAAGGCAAGATTCCTACCACTGAGGTATATATATACTATTGATGTTGTTGTTAGGTGCCCTCAAGTCAGTTCCAATTCATAGTAAACCTATGTACATAATGAAACACTACCCAGACCAGCAACAGTGCCATCTTGGTAATTGTTGTTGTGTTTGAATCCATTGTTACTGCCACTGTGCCAGATCATCTCATTGGGGTCTTCCTTTTCACAGACCCTCTACTTTACCCAGCATGGTGTCCTTCTCCAGGCTGGTTCTTCCAAAGTAAGAAAGGCAAAGTCTCACCGTCGTCACTTCTAAAGAGCATTTCTGTCTGTACTCTTCTAAGATAGATTTGTTTGTTCTAGCATTTCTTGGTATGTTCAGTATTCTTTGCTAACACCCTCATTCAAGTGTATCAGTTCTTTGGCCTTCCTTAAACATTGTCCATTGTCACTGGAAGTCAGTTTTTCTCTGTGGTTCTCAAGTTCCTCCCAAATATTAATGAAGAGATGGATTAACTGTTATCTTGGGTTGCTTTTGAAAGATGATGCTCTAATTCTCTGCTTAGCCATTTCATGTGGCAGGACTGTCCTGTCTTATTAGGTGCCTGGGCTGTAGGTAAAAGAGCTTAAGTTTAGGAGTCAGGCAGATGTGAGCTTGAATCCCTTCTGCCACTTACCAGACGTGGGAGTGAGGGCCATCTGAAATTCTCCCAAGTTCTTTTCTCCTCTGTGGAATAGACATAATAGTCTGTAACTCATGGGAATGGTGTGCAGCTATTATTTTAAGCAGTTCCTATTGCTAGAAGGAGTCCTAGTGTGGCGCTGTGGGTTAATGCACTGGTCTGCAATGTCAGTTTGAACTGAAAGGCCGGCAGTTCAAGCTCACCAGCTGTTCTTGGAAACCCTACACAGGGTCACTATGGGTCTGAACTGACTCAACGGCACTTGACAAAAACAAACAACAATTGCTAGAAAAGAGTCCTGCTGTGGCACTGTAGAAGAAACACTGGACTACTAACTGCAAGGTTGATGGATCAAACCCACCAGTCGCTCCTTGGAAACTCTATAAAGGGTCTCTATGAGTCAGAACCAACTTGATGGCACTTAAGAAAAACAGTTGCTAGAAATGGATCCTGGTAGTACAGTGGGTTAAGCATTGGGCTGCAAACCACATAGTTGGAGGTTCAAACCCACCAGCTGCTCCTCGGGAGAAAGATGAGGTTGTCTGTTCCCATAAAGATTTATAATTTGAAACCCTATGGAGCAATTCTACCCTGCCCTATAAAGTCACTATGAGGTGGAATACACTTGTCAGCATTTTTTATTTTAATTGCTTGAAAAGTTCTTGTTGAGTCAAACTCTGATGCCCTTTCTGGTGAGTGATGGCCCCTGCTTCAGCCTCAGAGTGGAGAGGGGCGGCCGAGCTCAGTGGCTGCTGGAGATGGACTGCAAGGTCGGAGCCCAGCTCTGCCCGTTCCTTGGTTACATGACTTCATGTCATCTCATGTCACTGTGGTGACTTCATGTCTCTGGACCGTACTGTGCAAACGTCGACTCACTCACTGTTGTCACGTCAATTCCAATGCACAGTAACCCTTCAGGACAAAGTAGAACTGCCCCAGAGGGTTTCTGAGGCCGGGAATCCTTGCTGAGAAAGACTGCCCCTATCCTTCTCCCACAGAGCAGCTGGTGGGTTCAAATTGCTAACCTTGTGATTAGCAGCCCAATGCCTAGCTAGCCACATACTGTGCCACCACCACCACACACACACACACACACACACACAAACCCACTGTCGCCAAGTTAACTTGGGCTCCTACTGACCCTGTAAAACACAGTAGGATTTCTCATTAGGGTTTCCAAGACTAAATCTTTGCCAGAGCAGTCAACCTCATCTTTCTCCCTTGTGGGTTCAAACCACCAACCTTGCAGTTAACAGTCCATTGCTTAGACCTCTGTGCCAATTGTTATTACTGTTTTTGTTGTTGTGCACCTGAGTCGATAATTCACAACAACCCTGTATGGGGTTTCTGAGAGTGGCTGGTGGGTTTGAACTGCTGACCTTGCGGTTACCAATCCAGTGATTGCCCTACAGTGCCACATCAGGGCTCACCAACTAGAGAATAATAAGATCTACTCCAGACTCTTTGTTGAGAATAAATTCAAAGTAGTTCCTATGGTACCAGGCATGTAGCAAAAACCAGCTGCCATCAGGTCAACCCTATGTGTGTCAGAGAAAAACTGTGCTCCTTCGGGATTTCAGTGGTCTAGTAGGACTTTCTCCTGAGGTGCCTCTGGGTAGGTTCGAACCACCAACCTTTTAATTAGTGACCAAACGCTTCACCTGCTGAGCTGCTCAGAGACTCCTTAGTGCTTAGTGCAGTTGGTGGGTGCTGGCAAGTTGTTTTGAATCCTAGTGACCCATGTGACAGAGTAGAACTGTCCATCGGGTTTCCTAGGTGGCCATCTTTATAGGACCAGATCGCCAGGTCTTTCTCCTGCAGAGTGGCTGGGTGGGTTTGAACCATCAACTTTTCATTTAACTGTTGTGACACCAGTGTGTTAACGCCTTTCACTATCAAGCAGGTCCCTGGGTGGTGTAAACCATTTTCACTCAGATAGTTACCACAAGGAGCCCTGGTGTAGAACTCCGGGATGATGCACTGGATGGCAAGGTTGGTTTGAAGTACAAGATCAGTGGTTCAAGCCCGCCAGCCACTCCTCAGAAACTCTATAAAGGGTCACTAGGGGTCTGAACAGACTTGATGGCACTTAACAACAATAACAATCTCAGCACATCTCCATACTTTTCATTTGTTGTGCTGCTGGAGGGATTTGAACTGCCAACCCTGTGGTTACTATTGTTGCTTTTGTTAAATGCCATCGAGTTGGTTGTGACTCCGGTTTCTGAGGAGCCACTGGTGAGCTTGAACCACCAACCTTGTGGTTCAAACCAACTTTTGAGTCCAGCGCATTACCCCACAGTGTCACACCAGATTCTGTCACACCACGTCTAGAAAATCGTATGGGGCTGTTCCATTCCACAACATGTGGGGTGGCAATAAGGTAAAATCTACTTGATGCCAAAAGGTTTTGACAAATCAAGGGGACTGTATTAGCATTCAGAATGAATATAGCTAATCTGCACTGATTTGCATTTATAAAAATAAATTTCCTTCAAGAAATCCTGGTCTTACCTCATCTTTACAAGATTCATAGAAGTGGAGGCCCTACAAGCAATGATTCCATAAGTATCTGTTGCCAAATCCAAATCCACGTCCATTGAGTCAGTTCCAACTCAACAACAGCCCTATAGGGTCAAGTAGAACTGCCCCATAGGGTTTTTGAGACTGTAAGTCTTTATGGGAGCAACAAGGCTTAACTTTCTCCCTTGGAGCAGTTGTTGGCTTTGAACCTCTGGCTTTTCAGTTAGCAGGTGAGTGCTTTGGCCACTGCACCCATCGGGCTCCTTGCTGCTAAAACGTAAAAATGTGGACATTTGTCTGGCTGCATTTTCCTTAGCCTGGTCACTAGCTGTGCACTGATGCCACTTCCATAATTGTCAGGGCCACTAGGAAATATTTAAATTATAAGATTAAATTCACTAAAGGACACGGGAAGCTTCTTAAGCTGTGTCTCTGGAGACTTCCCCATTTGAAATACGGCACGGAGTGCTTTAAGTCCTTCGTGTTTAAGCTCTTCATGACGTCCAACACTGGAATCACACCGGTTTTAAAAATATATCTATATCATAAATAATCTTGCGGGCATTTTAATATACTGCAGATAGTATTAAAAGTCAAAGCTTTCATAAAATTTAATTTACTTTCCCCCCATAACTTCAATCAGGAATGGTTTAAAAACGTGCCTGGCACCTGCTAAATTGAACAGTTTCCCCTCTTACTCTTCTTGGTTTGGGGTATGGCTGCAACATGAGGCTGGAAACTAAGTTATTAGAACAGCCAGGTGAGGCTGGGGGCTCTGTGTCTGCATTGGAACTGACAGCAGGGAGCTGGGGGAGGACTTGCATGACCCCAAAAGAAAGGTCAGAAAGGGATCAGCTCTTTCTCCCTGACAATCTTCAGTGCAAAGTCACCTGTTCCCCACCATACCCAAGACAGGATGAAATTGCTCACCGCAGATTAGTAAATCCATACAATTAAGCTCGTGCAGACCTCATTCAATTCAAGCAGATATGTACCTATGTTTACTGGTCAGTCCATCGCTGACTTACAGAGTCTCCTGGAGAGTATTTTTACTGGCACCCTGGGGATGGGGTGGCATGGAGAAGAGTGGGATGCTTCTTCTTTGTCGGGGCTCTTCATAGGAAATCTAGGAAAAATTCTTCACACAGAACCACTCAGTGGTAAGAATTCTCTGGAAAAAGTCTCCAACATCCTTCCTGTAGATATACCAGGGCATGCCAATTAACAGAACAGACATGTTCTTCACCCTTCCTAAGAATAAATAACAAAAGCATAATCATGGTACCTAATAATGTTACCTTTATTTTCTCACTATTCAAGATTAACCTGTCATATTCAAGATTAACCTTCCAAAAGTTCATGGAAAAATGCAATTGAAAGAGAATGTAGTTTTCCCAGAAACTTTTTGAAGTCCTCTTCTTATACCTTTGCTTATTCATTCCTCTTAGAATAGTGCCTTTTCTTAAGTCAACAGTTTATGCTATAGGATAAGTTGTTGTTGTTACGTGCAGTGGAGTTGGTTCCAACTCATAGCAACCCTGTACAGGGTTTCCAAAGCTGTAAATCTTTATGGGAGCAGAAAGTCTCATCTTTCCCTCATGGGACAGCTGGTAGTTTCGAACTGCTCAAACTAAATATCCCAGAGGCATTGTAGTTGAAGAAAGAGAGGCTAATGAAAAGTAGTTCCGGGACTTGGAACCCGTAAGTTCAGTTCAGGGCTTCGAACCAGTTCATTCCACCCCAGATACTATATTAGAACAAGATTCTCATGTATATTGGAGCTGCAGCAACCTGAAACTGGAAACTCAGTTACTATCACATCCAGGTGAGTCTGGGTGTTTCCAGCAGTACTGAACCTTACAGCAGACCTGAATGACCCGATAGACAACAGGCTCAATATACAAGCATCTTACTGTATAAAATTGGGCTCACCTAGGGGTGTTGTTTTATTGTAGATTCTGATTCAATCTATCTGCAGTGGAAATGCAAATTCTCAGCAGAGGGTAGACAGGGATGAACTGGTTGGAAGCCCTGCTTGCAGGAACCATGGCAACACTAGAAAGACTTACCACTCACTTGTTCTGAGTTGGGAGTTGGGGACTGTTGAATTTGTATGTGTTCTTTCCCAGAACTGCGATTCCAAGTACACCTCTGTACTGCACATGTGCCAAGTCACACAACTCGCCAGGCAGGCCTCGGACACATCTGATGGAAATCTGTGCTGTGTGCGTGCCATCCCATTCCGTCCACACCAGCCAATGGAGACACACTATCCATCTATTCTCAGGCCATAATGTGGTTTTAATGGTTCTGCAAATTCGGGAGTCCTTCTTTTCTATTTATGATAATAACAAAGGCAGCTGTCAGATTTTCATTCCACTTGGAAAGAAAACTTCCTACAATGCCTCTTTTAAGCTTCTATATCAATATAACTAAAGCACATCTTGAAACTGGGAAACTAGTATTAAAAGCTATTAAATACCAACAAGCGCTTGAAAAAATGTTCAACTGCAATAGCCATTGACCCATTTGCCTTTGAGTAAATTTTGACTCAAGACCCTATTGCTGTAGTGCCCTTGAATCAGTTCCAACTCATAGCTCCCCTGTAGAAGACAGAGTGAACTACCTAAGCGTTGCCAAGGCTGTAATCTTTACAGAGGCATTTCTTCCGTGAAACAGCTAGGAGGACCCTCTCCCTTTCTGTTAGCAACTGCGCTAACAGGAAGCTGCTGCAACGCCATGGTTCCTTCATTAGCCCTTGTTGATAAGTGCTATCAAGTTGGCTCTGACTCATAGTGACCTTGTATAGGGTTTCTGGGGCTATAAATCTTTGCGGGAGCAGAAAGCCTCATCTTTCTCCTGCGGAAGAGCTGGTGATTTCGAACTGCTGACCTTGCGGTTTGCAGCCCGATTCGTAACCACCACGATACAACCCTGTGCAGCATTGCTATGGGGTAGAACCGACTGGACAGCATTTAACAAAGTTTATATATATATATAAAACAACAACATATATAACACAGAAGAGACACTTTGTATAAATTTTACATGTCACTACCCCACAGGGTTTCTGAGGCTGCAAATCATCTTAAAAGCAGATGGCCTCTTCTTTCATCTTCAGAGTGTCTGGTGGGTTCAAACTGTTGACCTTTTGGTTAGCATTTCAGCACTTAACCCACCATGCCACCAGGGCTCCTTATGAATTCTGTTGTTATTAAGTGCTATTAAGTTGGTTCTGACTCACTGAGACCCCATATAGGGTTTCTGAGGAGGGGCAGGTCATTAGTAGTCCAATGCTTATCCTTCAGCACTACACCAGAGCTTTATACATGATATAAAATGCGTATAACTGTGACAATATCATACAGAGTTTGAGTGGTTTTCATGATCTTTTTTTCCTTACTTATTTGCATGTATGTCTGTGTATATAAATGTACTTCTAACAATGTTGGTTACTTCTAATAATGGAGGCCTGATGTGATGCTGTGGGCTAATGTGCTAGACCGTGAAATCATTTGAACCACAGGGTTTGAGGTGCAAGCTCACCAGCCACTTCTCAGAAACCCTATGGGTAAGAACCGACTCCATGGCACTTAACAACAACATCAACAACAAATAATATTGGAGTCCTGGTGTAGCACTGTAGGAAAAGCACTGGGCCACAAGGTTGGTTTGAACTGCAAAGTTGGAAGCTCAAATTCACCAGTCACTCCTTGGAAACCCTATATAGGGCCTCGCTATAAGTCAGAAACAACTCGACAGCAAACAACAGCAACAATATTGTAAGGATGCTTTTCTCAAAAGTTCCACAGAATCACGTTGTTGTCTTTTCTCCATGTTTCCACCAGCCACTGGTGGCATATTTCTTACTCATTTTGTTTGGTCTCTTTGTCACTTCATTGTACATTTTCTTCCGACTACAAGTGAATTTTAACAACTTTGCATGCTTAGTAATGTGTTTGCTACTCTAATAACTACTCAGTCATATTTGCCCAGTTTTTAATCAGTAATATTCTTAATGTCAATTTGTATACATTATGTATAGATGGTATTTCTTGACTATCTGAACTGGAAAATTTTTTCCAAACATACTACTTCTTACTTTCTTTGCATTCCACCATAAACATATGAAGGTTTTATATCAGTAAATATGTCTGCTTTTTATAATTTCCCAGTTTCTAATATTGGTTTCAAGGAGCTCTGGTAGTATAATGGTTACGAATTGGACTGTGAACCGCAAGGTCAGCAGTTAGAAACTACCAGCTGTTCCATGGGAGAAAGATGAGGCTTTCTGGTCCCATAAAGATTTACAGCCTCGGAAACCCTGTACAGGGTCGCTATGAGTTGGAACTGACTCCACAGCACATAACAACAACAATACTGGTTTACAGATAGTCTCCCTGTCTTTTATTTTGTGTCTAGTCTCTGTTACTTTCTGACAGTATTGTTTTCCTTTTTTATGTTTGTGTTTTTAATCTATCTAGAAGTTGTTGTTAAGTGCCGTTGGATTGGTTCTGACTCGCAGCAACCCTATATAAGGTTTCTGCAGAGTGACTGGTAGGTTTGAACCACTGACCTTGTGGTTAGCAGTCCACTGCTTATCCTATAGTCCCACACCAGGACTCCATGTGTGTTTATATATATATATATATATATATATATATATATATATATAACATTTTAAAGTACCCTGTCTTATTTCTTCATGGTGGATAGCAAGTGATAACAATATCCATTTTTTCCCTGCTAACTTGAACTTCTGAGGCATTACATTTTCGCATGCACTGGAATCTAATTTTCTCTTCTGTTCCACTGACCTGTTTTACTATTTCAAACCAACACCATATTGATTATAGTAGTTTTAGAGAAACCAAGAGAATTCTCCTGTACCTCTTTTTAATCATTTTGGAGTATTTCATCTTCCTTATGTAGTTTAAGATCATTTTAATCAAATCTATAGTAACAAATTAATTCATCTTTTCCATTGCCTTTTTCATTGGTTTTGATCATATAATTAGCCAGAAAATGGCTCCTCTTAGCTTTCAAATCTCTCTTCTTGGTTTGTGAATTTCTGGTCATAGACTGGTTGACATGTTCTATTGTACCTTTCTCAACACTCTTTGGCATCTCTGGTTGTATCTCTTTTCTTTGTCCATTCTCAATTACTTTAGCTATTCTTTCTCCACAGGCTCAAGAGGGAGATATGTTAGCCTCTTCCAAGTACTGGGTATTTATCTTTTCTACACTGTGGTTTTGGTTTCATTCAGTTCACCCTTTCACCCTATTCTTTCTTCCCACTCTCTTTCAGTGTCTGTGTGTATATGCAGTTATGTAATGTTGGATGTGTGGGATTTGTGTTTGGTTTGGTTCTTACTTTGTGGTCTTTAATCCTGAAGGCACATCAGCTGTCATCTGCTTGGTTTCCATTGCATATGGTTTTATGTTGCTCAGTAAAGGTGTTGGTAGGACGGATTCCTTTGATTTCTTTGTTTTAGCTACATAATCTGACTTATTGTAATTAAGTTTTTAAATGAAGACTTTCATGTATTTCTTGTTTTTTTAAAATTTTTATTTAATAACTATATGATTCGGTATCAACATGGACACATTTTTTACTATTTTACTCTCTTCATAAATGGTACCTTTTATAAAAACATTGTTTTTTTAAAAAAGTATATTTAGTATTTTGAACCCATAGTGAGCTGCAAGTTGGACTGCTAACCACAATCAGGGGTTCGAACCTACAAGCCAGTCTTGGGAGGAAAGATGAACATTCTGCTCCTGAAAAGATTTATAGCCTTAGAAACCCTATACAGGGTCTCTATGAGTTGGAGCCAACTCAGCAGCACTTCATGACAATAACAAAAGTATCCTTTTTGTGTTTGTTCATATGGTACCTTTTACTCATCCTTTTTTAGATGATTGTGTATTTTCTAATTGCCAAGTAGATTACCAGTCCTTTCTTCCGGGGAGCCTGTAGATGGACTTGAACCTCCCACCTGTTGGTTAAATGTCAAGCACATCAACCATTTACACCTCTGAGGGATTCCAGAGTTGACTAAACTCAGGAAAAAATACCTCAGGCCAATCAAACTGTAAAGCTATCAGTTCTGTAAAGCAAAATGCCATGTTGTGAATGTGAGCAGTACTTTACAAGAAAAGAAACAGCTGCCAATATGGAACTCTTCCGGCTCATGGAATCTGTTCTTCTAGATAAGCTACACAGGAGAATGGGCTTGGTTAGATGAATGCTAACTAAACTGGGAATCATAGCAAAGGGGGCTTCCTTGTTTCAGAGGTTAGTGTTATCTCTGTTTTCACTGCAATGATACATGACTATATAAAACAAGCAAACCACTTCCTGTCTGGTTGAGTCCCCCCATGGCCATCCCGTGAGCTATAGATAAGCATCCCACCGGTAGGCTTATCTAGGCTGTTATTTTGATGGAAGCAGATTGCCAGACCTTTCTTCCAACGAGCATGTGGCTGGGTTCAAACCGCCCACCTTTAGGGTAGCACTTAACAGTGTGAGCCATCCAGGGGATCCCAATACTGGCATAAACTGTGACAAGCTTTGTGCCGGATTTGGATTTTTCTAAATTCATTGTTGAATGTCCATGATGTCCTTTATGACTTATTCAATCTGTGTTGGCCATGCCATCTTTCTCTCTACATCAGTTTGTCCTTGGATCCATTCAACACTGATTAACTTAAAATGATTTACCTTGTCCAAGCCAAACTCCTTACTATGAGGGCGCGTCATGGGTGCCACCCAGCCACCATTATCAGCATGAACTTTTACTCCTGGGTTACATGCAACGAGGACATAAACAGGGAGGTGTTTAAGGGCTTCCTCCCACTTATATTATCAGCACTCCAACAACGTGTGATCAAACAACCCAAAGGGGCAGTCTTAAAATATGAGCAATCTGATCCCAAAAGACAAGTCTAATGTCTCATGAAGCTCCATGGCCATGTTCCCTTTCCCAGTCCTCTGACCACCTCCAGGACACACAGCAGGGCAGCTTCCTCCTAGACATGGTGGTCAGTTAAGCTTGGGACCAAGCTCTAAATGACGACCCTGTATAGGCTGGAAACCTTCGCAGGAGCAGAAAACCTCATTTTTCTCCCATGGAGCAGATGATGGGTTTGCACTGCCAACCTTTTGTTTGGCAGACCATTGCTTATCCTGCATTCATAGTGACCCCATTCTCAACAGAAAACGGAAGGAATTGCGGCTCTCTCCGAAGCCATCCTCACAGGTGTTGTTATATTGTATCCCACAGCTGCCTCCACTGTGTCGATCCACCTCATTGAGGGTCTTCCTCTTTCTCACTGACTCTCCGCTTTCCTAAGCTTGATGTCCTTCTCCAGGAATTGGTCCCTCCTGATAATATGTCCAAAGTACAAGAGACGATGTCTAGCCATCCTTGATTTTAAGGTATATTCTGACTGTACTTCTTCCAAGGTAGATTTGTTTGTTCTTCTGGCAGTCCATGGTATTGTGAATATTCTTTTTCAACAGCATAATTCGAATGTATCAGTTCTTCTATGGTCTTCGTTTTTCATTGACCAACTTTAACATGCATATGAGGCTATTAAAATACATATATGTTGTTGTTGTTACGTACCATTGAGTTAGTTCTGACCCATAGCAACTCTGTATAGAGTTTCCAAGGCTGGTGAGTTTGAACTGTTACCTTGCAGTTCAAATCAACCTTGTGGTCTGGTATTTATCCTACAGCGCCACACCATGTTTATATGTATATATGTATATAAACAGGACTCCATGTTTATATGTATATATGAATGAGAGAGAGTCCTGGTGTGTGTGGTGCTGTAGAATAAAGCACTAGACCACAATGTTGGTTTGAACAAGGTTGGTGGTTCAACCTTACCAGCTGCTCCTTAGGAACTGTATACAGGGTTGTTGTGGGTCAGAAGTGACTCAACAGCCTTAATAAACAATAACAATACATATATCCTAAATCTTAGTGTGGCACTGTAGGATAAGCATTGGACTGCAGGTTGGTTTAAACTACAAGGTCGGTGGTTCAAACTCACCAGCCGCTCTCCGGAAACCCTATATTGAGTCGTTATGAGTCAGAAATGACTCGATGGCATTTAACAACAACAAAACATTTATATATATAGAGAGAGAAAGATCAGGCTTTCTACTCCCATAAAGTTTTACACCCTCGGAAACCCTGTACAGGGTCGCTATGGGTCGAAACCGACTCGACGGCACTTAACAACAACAACAACAATATATATATATATATAAAATGTAGTCCTGGTATGGCATTATAGGTAAGCAATGGACCTAAAGATCACTTGAACCACAAAGGTTGGTGGCTAAAACTTACCAGCTGTTCCTGATATGGTGCTGTAGGATCAGCACTGGACTTTGAACCACAAAGTTGGCAGTTCAAACCCAGCAGCCAATCCTTGGAAACCCTATAGGGGTCGTTCTGAGTTGGAACCCACTCAATAGAACTTAACAACAACATGTACATTATATGTATGTATGTATATTTGGAGTCCTGGCGTGGCACTGTAGGAAGAGCACTCGATTGCTAACTATAAGATTGGTGGTTCAAACTCACCAAACTCTCCTTGGTGCGTCTATATAGGTTTTCTATGAATCAGAACTTATTTGGCAATACTTAACAATAACAACATATTACATATGTGTATATATATATATCATATCAATGAATAATAAAAACAGCAGTCCACATACCCCTTCTTTCATTTAAGCATCATACATGTTGAAGTATTTATGAAGTGGGATTCTTCCATTTAAGTTTAATATCCATTCTGAGGGGCTCAGATCTACTTTCAAAGGAAAACAATAAATTCCGTAGTGTGTTTATAACTGGCTAGACGGTAAGCCACATCCTAATGCATAAATTATGCTCTGGGATTGAGTAAAGTACTTTAGAACCTTCTATGAAACTTGTATTAACTCTTTCAGCCCACAAGGGTGCCATTCCGTGCGCTGATTTCTTAATTTACTGAAATGTTCCCCAAGAGGTCCAGAAGCATATCACTTCCTATGAGGCTCAGGGAGAGAGAGAGAGAGAGAGAGACTGGTAAAGCCATTTAGGAATAAACACTAATTTCAGAACACAATGAAAAACCAAGCTGCAGGGAAATGCTGTTCCAGTGGGCTAGCCTCTAGCTCTCAGAGTCTGAAAGGACACAGAAGGGCACTAGACATATTTGAGCCTTGTGGATAGAAAGTCCTGTGGACAGTGTTTTTGTGGCCAGTACAGACTTGACACTGGAGTCAAAGAGTTGGTTGGAAGAGGGGAAGTTGGTTGTCTCCTGTTTCATCACAGAGCACTTCTGCTGAGAGCAGTAGCTTTAGGAAGAGGCACAAGATCCCCAACGGGCAGCCAATGACTGTCATTCTTTCTTGCTGTCTTCCCACCTAGGGGCTTCTAATACCTCTATCCATCTATCCACAGTATATCCCCCTCTTGCTCCCTCATCTGGACCAGCAGGATCTATAGGTCCTGATAGTCCATTCTCACACAAACGCTCTAAACTCAAGACACCAGCGCTTGGTGGAGCCCCTGAGATCGTGACTCAGGTTTGTAACTGAACTCTCCCAGTCTCACAAGAGACAGGAACCATACATAACACTGGGGAGGGATGCACACCTTAGAATGATCAACCACTGGAATTCCAACAGGCAGCACTGACCCACGGACAGAGTTCAGAAGAGTTAGCAAAGAAGGAGGAATGGAAACAGGAAACACAGGGAGTGCAGTTACTGAGATGAAACAAAATGCATACAAATTGCTGAATGAAAAGTAGTGTGCTCTGGAAACCTTCACTCAATTCACAAGAAAAGGTTCAAAAAGGAAAAAAGAAAAGAAAAAAAAAAGACAGCACCGCTAATGCCAATTATGCACTTTAAATTATGAAGCTACGGCTCCATGAACTACAGGCTACCAGATGATTCGTGTCAAGTACCCTCAGAGTAATACAAGATTGCTAAGAGGGAAGCAATAATCTTTAAAAAGTCATTTCTGGTTTGGCCAATCAGAGAGGCATCTTTAGAAGTAGTGGCATCTAATTGGGGCCCCCTAAGGACAAGTCCAGTATTAACAGGCTGACATCCAGATGCAGGAGATGGCAGAGCAAGCACAGAAATCAGCAGGAGCCAAACTGAAGTGAGAAGATGCAAAGTCTTTCATGGAGCAGCCAATAACGAACTGAGCCATGGATGCTCGTGTCTAAAGCTAAACTCTCCAATTTCTTTTAATGAATAAGGACTAAGAATTCCCCCAGTTCCATTGTTGGCTGCTTTTCATAGGGGGTCTCTCTGACTTTCTTCCAGTTGATACTGATGTTCTCATCAAGTTGCTCCTTCATACCCTCTCCCTTCTTGAATCCACACTCAGGGCACAGCCAGCTTCACTGTGATCATCAGTCCACATACTCAAGACTCTGACTTTTATTCTGGGGCCATAGAGATTCTCTGAGAGATTCTTAGCAGTAGTAGATGAGGGACCCAAAGTTCCAACTGAGAAAAAAAAACAAATTCTGCATTGGAAAAGTTAGATCCAAACGAAATACAGTCAATCCAGGAGCATGTAGCACCAGGATGCTTCTCAGAGAGTTGCTTTAATCACTGAGTTTAAAAGAGGAAGAGAGAAGAGCAGTATGAAGCCCCTGCTGTCTGCACAGCATGGGGGTGCTTGTGTCCTTTCAGCAACTGGTTTTGGTCATGGCTGTCTGTTATGAACTGAGCTGTGTGTCCCCCAAAACTTGTGTCCACTTGGCTAGACCCTGGTTCTCAGTATTGTGTGATTATCCTCCATTGTGTGATCTGATGTCATCATCCTGTGTGTGGTAAAGCCTAACCTCTAGGAGATTAATGGTGTGGCATTGGAGAACAGGCACTGGAATGCTAACCACAAGGTTAGCGGTTCACACCCACCTGCTGCTTCTTGGAAACCCTACAATGGGTCTCCATGAGTCAGAACCTACTCCAGGGCACTTTATAACAATAACACAACAACAGGGTGTTAATGGGGCAGGGTTAGTGACAGTTATGTTAATGAGGCCGGGTACAATCTACAGTAAATTCCTTGAGTAAATACTTTTGAGACATAAACAAGGATAAACAAGTGAACAGAGATCTAGAGACCTACTACCACCAAGAAAGAAGAGCTGGCAGTGGGGCACATCCTTTGGATCTGGGGTCTCTGTGCTGGGAACCTCCTAGACCCAGGGGAAGACTGATGACAAGAGACATGGAGATCACCAAGGAATGCCAAGCCCACAGATGTTGAAAGGAGACAAGAACTTTCCCCCAGAGCCGATAGAGAAAGTCTTCCCTGAGAGCTGGTGCCCTAAATTCAGATTCCAGCCTCCTGACTGTGTAAGGATAAATGTGTTTCTTAAAGCCACCCACTGTGATATTTCTCTTACAGCAGCACTAGATATGGAGACAGTGTCATAGCATCCCAACCTGTGTCTTACAGACTGTGGTGGTGGGTGGGGTGTATCCTAACACAGTGATCAAAAATCACTGTCACAGCTGTGTAATGTGAAAACATCTCACACACTTCATGGTTCAAGGTCATTTACTGTGGACACGGAACTGCTCCAGGGAAGTACTGAAACAGGATGACAAGGTCCAGTCAGATCACGCTGAAGAGCCTTCAGAGAAACCCACAAATCTTGGGTTTCTACAAATCTTGTTACAGGTCCTAGTAAGTGAGGGTCCCACACTCCTTTATTCAGATCAGTGAGAATTTCCTGGAAAAGTGAAAACATGAGAACTTCCTCATGTCATACAATAATTCTTTGCCATTAAGAACAAAGTGTGAATTGTAAACCTTCTTTCTAATTATCAGAATATATAAGTAAAATATGTTTAATATCCTTACATGTTTCATTCTGTTGTATGTAAGGTCACTATGAGTCTGAGCCCACTTGACAGCCCCAAACAACAACATCACTACTAAGTATTTAGTGCCTTTTTTTTTTTTAATTTCCTTTTCAGGAAAAGCTGATCTCCTTAAGGGGAAAAAATATGACAGCTACTTCAGTTTATTTATACAATATATATTTCTATTTAATAAAAAAGATTTTGTCAGCCTTTCTCTTTTTAATCTGATTTATTTCTTAACATATGCCATGCCTTAGCATTTTATTTTTTAATCAGTATATTATTTTGAAGTAAAGATATTCAAACTGTGGGAATACGTTTAGCCTGGAACAAAGTAGTTGCTGGAGAAAGTTGGTCCGGTGTCTCTGTAAATGTTGATGGAATAATTTGGGGAAAGGATACATGGTGAAAAGTGCAACGTGATGAACACATAATCAATGTACATGGAAAAAATGGCGAGTTGAAAAATGTTTTTAGCACAATGAAGAAAAACAACTATATCAATTGTGCATCTTACTAAAGCTAGGTCTTTACAGCTTATTTAGGTGATTTAGGATTGGTCACCTGCTTTCATGTATGTAGTGGACACTGAGGATGGCCTGACCCAGGACCTGTCCATCCCTCACACTTCTAGCTTGATGTGGCCTGGTAACCAAGCTCTGGCCAATGGGGTTGTAGAGGAAGTAGGTTAGGTAGGGTTCTAGGAAGATTTTTTTGTGGATGATAAAAAGGGAAAGACATGGCTAGCTAGCACTACTTGGCTATTCTCTCTTCCTCTACATGCTTGAAACAGTGATGTGAGGCTGGAACTAGAGCCTCCACTTAGCGACTACAAAGCAGTGAATATGCAGCACAGGGACTAATAGCAACATGCTGAGGATAATGGGGAAGGAGCTGCCCTTTTTTATACCTTGGTTTAGTAGGTGCTTTATCTGGTTTTGGTATCAAAAGTAATGAGTTAAAACAATGCCCCCATTGTCTTCTGTATTCTTAAAGAATTTGTATATAATTGATATCACTTTTTCCTTAAACATTTGGTAGAATTCACTTATGAGACCTTCTGGATCTGGAGTTTTCTGTGGGAAAAGGTTTTTAAATACAATTCAATTTCTTTACCTGATCTAGGACTATAAAGATAATATTTTCCTTCTTGGGTAAGTGAGTCTTGTCATTTGCGTCCTGTAAGAATTTTTTTTTTTTTTGTCCATTTCAGGTCAGTTGCTATATTGCTTGGCATGAAGTTATTCATGATATTGCCTGATTGCTCTGGCAATAGTGTAACCTGTGGAGTGGTCTCCCTCCTGTTTCAGATACTGACCATTTGCGGCTCCTCTAGTTCATTATCTGACCAGTCACCATGGTTTTCAGTCTTTTTCATGTTTTCTAAGAACTAGCTTACTGGCTCATTGATTTTTTTTTTCCTGTTCTTTTATTGACTCTTTTACTTTTTTAAAGACAATTTGAGATATAATTTTGCATAGGATACAATTCACCCGTTTTATGGGAGTAAATTCAGGGTAGGGGCTTTAGCTGTACTCAAAGTTGCTGTTCCTTCCAGAGAAGAAGCCTGTATTCCGTAGCAGTCATTCCTCATTTTACCCCCTGCCCTCAGCACTTCCCCTTGCCTTGGTGTTGTTGTTAAGTGCCATTGAGTCGATTCCAACTCACAATTATCCTATGTAGGGTTTCCAAGAGTGGCTAATGAGTTTGAATCATCGACCTTGCAGTTAGTAGTCCAGTGCTTATCCTACAGTGCCACACCTTTGCCCTAGTCAGCTACGAATCTAATGTCAGACTATAGATTTGCCTTTTTTGGACACTTCTTAAAAGTGAAAGCATACAAAACGTGGTCTTTTGTGACTAGCATCTTTGACTCAGCACCATGCCTACAAGGCTGATGGACATTCCATCATTTTTCAGACCTTCATTCCTTTCTTTATTACTGAGTAATATTCCATTGTATAGATCTATACCACAGGCTGTTTGGGCTGTGATCAATAGTGCTGCTATTTGTATACCAGTTTGATATACACACATTTGCATTTTTCACTTGGACAAATTTCTAAGAGTAGTTAATTGACTTGTGCTCTCGTTTTGATAATGTCCTTTTTACTGCTTGCCTAGGAGCCCTGTTGGTATACTGGGTTAATCATTGGTTTGCTAACTGAATGGTCAGAGGTGCAAACCCACCAAGCACTCCAAAGGAGAAAGATGAGGGAGTGTGTTCCCATAGAGATTTATCACCTCGGAAATCCTGTGAGTGCAGTTCTGACTAGTTCTGTAGGGTCACTGTGGTTGAGAATTGACTCCACAGCCGTGGTTTGGTGGGTCTGCTTACTTTGTAAGGAATTGTTCTTTTCTTGAAGTGAATTACAGTGAATACTTAACTCATTGCTTTCAGTCCTCTCTGCTTTTCTATCATAATAAATGTTTGGTGCTATAAATACCCTTCTAAGCACAACTTTACATGTATCCCCCAAATACTACTCTGATGGATTTTCATTTTCATTCATAACAAAATATGTTCTCATTTCCTTTTGCAATTTCTTCTCTGACCCATAGGTTGTTTGTAACTATGCAGTTACATTCTAAGTATTTGGGGATTTTCCAGGTGTCTTTCTGTTATGGGTCCTGATTTATTCTGTTGTGGACACAGAACACACTTTGCATGATTTCAGTCCTTTTTAATTTATTGAGACTTATCCCATGGCCCAGAATATTTGGGAAATGTTCCAAATGCACTTAAAGAGAATTTGGAATGTTCTGTAAATATTAATTAGGTCAAGTTGGTTATGCAAGTCATATATATCTTTACTGATTCTCTAGCTATTTAAAATGAGAAGCAAAACATATACTCACATATTAATATCTCTAGAACTCTTTTAAGGAGTCCTGGTCATGCTAGACTGGTAACTGAAAGGTCAGTGGTTCGAACCCAGTAACCCACTCCACAGGAGAAAAATGAGGCAATCTGCTTCCATAAAGATTTACAGTCTTGAAAACCCCATAGGGCCATTGTACTTTGTTCTAGAGGGTTCTTATTAGTCAGAATGGACTTGACAGCAGCAGTTTTATTTTTGTTAGGGTTATTCCCTTGTAGACATCAGCTTTTTATCTAGAATTATTTTCTTTCTGTCTAAAAACATTTCTTAAATACCCTTTGTTGTATGGTGCTGTAGGAAAGCACTGGACTGCTAACCCCAAGGTCGGCAGTTCAAACCCACCAGCTGCTTTCAGAAACCCTACACAGGGTCATGAGTCAGAAACTACTCAACAACACACAACTACAACAAGTAACAGGAGACTGGTGATAAATTCGGCCCAATAAGTATGTGTTAGAGTTGGTGGGAACTCTCTGTTCCCAATGTGACCACTGGGGGTTGTATTGTGTATACCTCAACTTATTGCTTTGTTGTTGTTAAGTGCCATCGAGTCATTTTCAACTCTTTCTGACTCTATATACAACAGAACGAAACACTGCCCGGTCCACAGCATCCTCACAATTGCTGCTATGCTTGAGTCTATTTCTGCTGCCACTGTGTCAGTCCATCTTGCTGGGGGTCGTCCTCTTTTTTGCTGAGCTTCCACTTTGCCAAGCATGGTGTTGTTCTCCAGGAATTGGGCCTTCCTGATAACATGTCTGAAGTATGAGAGATGAAGTCTGGCCATTTTGACTTCTTAGGAGCATTCTGATTGCACTTCTTCCAACACAGATTTTTTGTTCTTCTGGCAGTCCATGGTACTTTCAATAATCTTTCCAACACCATAACTCAAATGTGTCAATTCTTCTGCATTTTTCTTTATTCATTGTCCAACTTTCACATGCATAGGAGGCTTTTTTGGGTCGGACACACTCCTCAAACTGACAGCTTTGCTCTTGGTCACTTTAAAGAGGTCTTGTGCAACATGAGTGTTGATGGTGAATCCAAGCAAAATGAAGTCTTTGACAACTTCAGTTATTTTCTCCATTTACCATGATGTTATTTATTGTGAGGATTTTTGTTTTTTTGATCGGTCTTTGGTTTTCTTTCTTTTGTGGTCTTTGATCTATCTGGCTTTAGTAGTTTCTTAATATGCATGTTCAGATCAGAACTCAGCAAAAAGCTAAAGGAAGATCCTTTGCAGAGCTCTGAGACACTCCCTTGCTTCAGCTGCCTCCTCTCTGGGGGTTTTCCCACAAATGCTAGCCTTCTTGGCCTCTGTCTTAATCTCCTTGGGCTGTTGTGATGGTTCAAGATTTGTGTCATCTTGACTGGGTAAGTATTCTCAGTGGTTTGGCAGTTCAGATATAGTCATCCCGCGTGATGAGAGCTAATAGAATGTATTCACCTCTGTGATGGGATCTGCTACCAGCAGATAAATGTGGATATTCAGACAAAGTTTGGTCAATTGGGTTGCCCTATTCACTCCAGGCAGTGGTGTGGGGCACCCATTTGTTCTCTTTCACTGCCCTATGCTGTCTGTACCTCAAAACCATGAATAGTTTCACAGAGTTCATCTAATTTTCTAGTTGTTTAAGGTGGAGAATAAACTCTGGTTCATGTGACTCCATTATGGCTGGAAGCAAAAGGTCTCGCCAGCTATAAAATGTTCACAAACTTGATAAAGTCTCTCAAGTGCTGGTTAGCAACTTGATACATTGTTCAGTTTGTTTTGATAGATGGAAATGCATCAATAGATAGCTAGATAGACAGACAGGCAGACAGATAGATAGATGATATGATGAATGAGTGGATAGATAGGTTGATAGATAAATGATGTATGTATATATATATATATATATATATATATATATATATACACACACACACAAAGAGAGAGATAAATAGCTTGGTAAACAGATAATGGAGTCCTGGTGTGGTGTTGTGATATAAAGCACTGGACCACAAGGTTGATTTGAACCACAAGGTCAGTGGTTCAAACTCACTAGCTGCTTCTTGGAAACCCTATAAAGGGTCACTGTGTGTCAGAATGGACTTGATGGCACTTAATAACAAGCAGATAATAGCTAGATGATAAGTAGATAGATAGATCTTCTCCTGTATGTTGAGATGTAGGAAGAAAAGAGATAATCAGCCAACTTAGATCAAATACCCTCTCTTTTCCATTTCTTTTCTATCTTGTTCTTGTTTCACTTCACCTCCGTCACCTTTTCTTCTTTCTCCCTTCTTTTTTTTCCCGTTAACTTTTTATCTTTTCTTCCTTTGCTTTCTCTTTCCTCTTCTTCCCACCCCTCCCTGCTTCTTCATGTATGTGTTTGGCCCATGGAGGTCATTGTGGTTGACACAAAGAGCAGCCAACATGTTGACATGAAAGAGTTAACATTCCAGGAGCAGTGATACAGCATGGACATCAGTGATGGTGACATGAGCTGAAATGAGCTAAAGACAGTGAAGGAGGAACAGAGAAGGGTTTCAGTTGTTCAGGGAGAATGAGAGGATTTTCTGAAAGACTTTGTTGAAGAGCTGACAGCTGATTTGAGTTCTAAAACTGGGTACAATGAAATTTACCAGTGGTGGCAAAGAGGTTCTAGGTCACAGAGAACATGTGAGCAACAGCAGTCTGTTGTTAGGTGTTATCGAGTTGGTTGTGACTCAAAGGGATCTTATGTGCAACAGAAGAAATACCACCTGGTCGTGCACCATCCTCACAGTTGTTGTCATGTAGTCCCCTTGTTACAGCCACTGTGCCGATCCATGTCACTGGCAGTCTTCCTATTTTTCTCTGACCCTCTACTTTACCAAGCATGATGTCCTTCTCCAATAACTGATCCCCCCTGTTGACATGAGATGAAGTCTCACCATCCTCGCGTCTAAGGAGTATTCTGGTTGTACATCTTCCAAGACAGATTTGTTTGTTCTTTGACCAGTCCATGGTATATCCAATATTCTTTCCCAATGCCATATATTGGTATACCCAATATTCTTTCCCAATGCCATATATTGGTATACCCAATATTCTTTCCCAATGCCATAT
>NW_006408552.1:16307630-16316028 GCF_000296735.1 Chrysochloris asiatica | reverse complement strand
TTTCCCAATGCCATATATTGGTATACCCAATATTCTTTCCCAATGCCATATATTGGTATACCCAATATTCTTTCCCAATGCCATATATTGGTATATCCAATATTCTTTCCCAATGCCATATATTGGTATATCCAATATTCTTTCCCAATGCCATATATTGGTATACCCAATATTCTTTCCCAACGCCATACATTGGTATACCCAATATTCTTTCCCAATGCCATCTTTGACCAGTCCATGGTATACCCAATATTCTTTCCCAATGCCATAATCCAAAAGACATAAATTCTTCTCTTGTCTTCCTTATTCACTGTCAGATTTTGCAAGCCATTGAGGTGATTAAGAGTACCCTGGCTTGGGTCAGGGGAACCTTCTAGAACAACGTTCTCCTTATTTTGTCATCTACAGTTTACTCCCCGAAAATACTTAATAAGATTTCTCAATTTCAAATTGATATACAGAAACTTACAAATACATGTGTTAATCAATTTAAATGGAGCAATGAAAATCACTCTGTCCATTTTTGATTGCTTGTAGACATTCTGTATTGCACATATTTTCTCCAAGTTTATCATTTGTCTTTTGATTTTTGCATCCTATTGTTCCTAAGAAAATAATTGCTTCCAAAACAAAAGAACAGGATCCCTATGAATCTGACTAATTATAATAAGCCAGCCGAATTAGTAAAAAGTTTGAATGACTAATTTAGAATTTCAGTTTTGTTACATTCAAGGCACTTTGTTGTTCTTAATTGTCAAGTTAAACTCTAGCAATTAAAGTGCTCCGGGAACATGTTTTAACAAATAGATGGTGATTTATGCCAATGATTTATTCCATTTTCATTTATCAAGTACCAAGAAGTTTATTCCCAACTAGGTCAAATGTATATATAACTTTTGTTCATTTTGTTGATTTGCTAAGAGAAGTTATTTTAAAACAAATGCAGATTTTTCTTAGCACTATCCCTAGTTCATACACTATACTGCTGTAGGATAAGCAATGGACTACTAACCACAAGATTGATGGTTCAAACCCACCAGCCACTCCTTGGAAATCCTTTACAGGGTCATTATGAGTCAGAACTGACTCAATGGCACACAACAACAACAGCTTCCCTAAATGAATCATCATACTGATTGTAGATCCAAGCAAAATGAAGTCTTGGACAACTTCAGTCTTTTCCCCATTTATCATGATGATATTTTTTGGTCCAGTGGTGAGGATTTCTGTTTTCTTTTACATTGAGATGCAATCCATAATGGAGGCTGGGGTCTTTGATCTTCATCAGTAAATGTTTTAAGTCTTCTTTACTTCCAGCAGGCAAGGTTGTATTATCTGCATACTGTAGGTTGTTAATGAGTCTTTCTCTAATCCTGATGCTGTGTCCTTCTTCATATAATCCAGCTTCTTGGATGATTTGCTCAGCATACAGATTGAAAAAGTATGGTAAAAGAATACAACCCTAGCACATACCTGTCCTGATATTTAACCATTCAGTATCCTCTTGTTCTGTTTGAACCACCGCCTCTATGTACAGGTTCCTCATGAACATAATTAAATGTCCTGAAATACACATTATTCACAATATTACCCATAGCTTGTCATGACCACGCAGTTGAAAGCATTTGTGTAGTCAGTAAAGAACAGATGAACATCTTTCTGGTATTCTCTGCTTTCAGCCAAGATCCATCTGACATCACCAACAATATCCCTCATTCTTGGGATTCATATCCTTGTCTGAATCCAATTTGAGTTTCTGGCAGTTTCCTGTGGATATGTTGTTGCAGTCATTTTTTAATTATCTTACAAAATTTTACTTGCATATGATATTAATGATATTGTTCAATGATTTCCTTATCCTGTTGGGTCACTTCTCTTTGGAATGGGTATAAATATGAATCTCTTCCAATTGGTTGGCCAGTTAGCTGTCTTTCAAATTTCTTGGCATAGATGAATGAATGCCTCCAGTGCTACATTAGTTTATTGAAAGAATTCAGTTTGTATTCTGTCAGTTCCTGGAGGCTTGTTTTTTTTGCCAATGCCTTCAGTGCAGCTTGGACTTCTTCCCTCAGTATTACTGACTCTTGATCATATGCTACCTCTTGAAATAGTTTAACATTGACCATTTCTTTTTGGTACAGTGATTCTATGCATACCTTTCATCTCTTTTGATGCTTTCTGCCTCATTCAGTATTTGCCCTTGGAATCCTTCAGTAGTTCAAGTTGAGGCTTGAATTGTTTCTTCATATCTTTAAGCTTGAGAAATGCTGAGCGTGTTCTGCCCTTTCAGCAGAACGATAGACAGACCTGTAAGGTGAACAGTCACACCAGGGAGGTATATACTCCCTAGAACAAGCAACCAAATGAGATCCAAAGAGCAGCATTTGCTCAGGGAGAAAGTTTAGAGGACAGGAAGGGTTAGGATTAGGATGAAAGGACATGAGAAACACTGAGAGCAAGTGGAAAAAGTGCTGTTATCCTATTGTGGGGATTGCAGTCAAAGTCAGGAAGCAAAATATGTCTGAATTGTTGAATGGAAAACCAAAGTGCTCTGTAAACTTTCACTCAAATCACAATAAAAAGTCAAGTAACTAAAAATAAAAATGATAGTTCCTATAGACTGTGCTTTATTGTTGTTGTAAGTGCCATCCAGGCAATTCCAACTCTTAACAACCCTGTATAGGGTTTCTAAGGAGCAACTGGTGGGTTTAAACTGCCACCTTTGTGGTTCACAGTCTGGTGCTGATCCTACAGCGCTACACCAGGAGTCTATCAGCAAAATTCCAGGATTATTTTAGGTTACTACTTTAACCACAGAAGCATCTTTTAAATAGCTTATGTCCTATAATACTGCCCGTTTTCCTAGAGAAATCAAGAGAAATACTTGTGAGAATTGTCTTTGTAAAAAAGCAATGAAATTCACCCTCCCTGCCCTGAGTGGTCTTCATTTTTTAATACATCAAGCCTCCGTCTGTCCTTTCCCCCCACCCCAGAAATGCCCTGTGCATTTAAATACCCCGGGGCTCTCCTCTCTCTATGACACCTCTGTCGCTATACCTCTGCATTTAGTATTCTTTAGTCTCTTTTCTTTACCTTCAGACTAAAATCTGTCGGAAAATACAGCTCTGAAGGACAACAGACCTATATTCAAATCTAATGTCTAGCGTGTCCTCCCTGGGTAGCTTGGACAAATGACTAGTTTCCATACCATATCCAGTTCTTCATTTCTAGCTTGGGAGTGATTGTTGTAACCTCTGACCTGGTAGGACTGTTGGGAAGATTGAGTGAGGGATTCTTGTGAAGTCCAAGAGCACGTTGCCTGGGGCTCTCCAAAGTGATGGCTTCAGAGTCTATACTCTTGAATGTGACTTGGGCTCCACCTCCTGTAAGTACTTCTCAGGAACATCTGTTCATCCACACCGCACTGCAAAAAAGAATCTGCTGCAAAAGACCTCTTCAAAAGTGTTAAAGAGAAAGATGTCACCTTGAGGACTGAGGTGTGCTTGACCCAAAGCATGTCAGTTTCTTCATTTCAAATGCATGCACAAGCTGGGCAATGAATAATGAAAACCATGGAAGAATCTATGCATTTTAATTATGGGGTTCCTGAAGAATATTGCAAGTACTATGGACTGCCAGAAGAACAAACAAATATGTCTTGGCAGAAGTATAGCCAGAATGTTCATTAGAAGAAAGGATGGCAAAACTTCATCTGACATGCTTTGGACATGTCGTCAGGAAGGACCACACCCTTGGAGGAGGACATCATGGTTGGTAAAGTAGAGGGTCATTGAAAAAGAGGAAGCCCCTCAGTAAGATGGACTAGCACAGAGGCTGCAATAATGGCCTCAAACATAGCAATGCTTTTGATAATGGTGCCGACTTGGATATTGTTTCCTTTTGTTGTGCATAGGCTTGGTATGAGTCAGACCCCTAACACCACCACCATCACATATCAGCCTCATCTGGCCACCTGCTTTGGCATGCATCTGCCACCCCACACACCCACCTACGACACAGATAGTACAGCTTACGGGGTGCCCCCTGACTGCCCAAAGAACAAACAGTAGGCAGAGGGGACAGCAACACTAGTGAGGTTCGTATTCCATGGAGTGGTCAACCTTTCAAGAGCAAAAGGGCAACATTTAGCTGAGGATAAATTTCAGAAAGGTTGGTAAAGCAGGAGGAATGGAAACAAGAACCACAGGGGAGGCAGTGGGATAATGGATGTTCCATGGAGGGGATTGCAGTCAATGAAATGAAACAAAGTCTATGATGATTTGCTGATGTAAAACTGATCATCTGCTCTTTAAACCGTCACTCAATTCACAATAAAACATTTCAAAATAAAGCAAAAAAACAAAAAACAAAAAAAACCACTATTCCTTCATTCCATTCTCCTCCCTTCGCAAAGAAAACCATTGGCCCAAAGTTGGCCTGATTCCTTCAAAGCCTTGCTTTTGTATTTTTATTACACAGTCTCATCCCCAATGTTCCTTAGAACATTGTTGGTATATTTTTTAATTAATGTAAATATTTTCATTCCTTAAGTGGATGTGCTCAAATATTTAGCATGCATAATTAACTTAACAGAGTTTAGAGTAGAATGATACTTCCAATTTCCTCTTGAACATAAAACGGTTTTATAACACTTGTATATACCAATCATGCGCTCTTCTCTTCTTGGTATTTTGTTACGTGGTAGACTGGTTCCACCTGTGTGTAATCCTCAAGTTAGTTATAATAAGCATGTGGAATCACTTCTCATGCACTGTGCCTAACGGGGTAACCAACTCCTCATGGTACCTTGCTTCCTATTCTTCCTGGGTTCAGATCCTTCTCACAGAAGTGTCTCCTTCAGAAGTTATTTCCTGTGGAGAACTCCAAAAATATCTTGATTTTACCTTGCTCTTCTTTTTCCCTCTCTCCCACCTTTATTCTGAGAAATTTCGACCTTCAGAAGTGTAAGACAAGTCTAAATATAGGTAGCTTATACCTTTCACCTAGATTCACCAATTGCTAGCTGTTTGGCACTTTCTCTCTCTCTCTATCTCTCTCATATGCACAAATTTTAAAGACTAAAACAGTGAAGAATCTGTTACAGACACTGATGTTTCACTTCCAACACTCCAGCTATAAACAAGAGAATTACCTCACTCAAAACAAATTTCCATTGATTAATTAAGTACTATTGTTGTTGTTTTGTGGTTTCCAGTCAGTTCCAACTGATAGCTAGTAGATTGGTTCCAAGGAGTGATTGGTTGGTTTGAACTGCCGTCCTTGTGGTAAGCAGTCCAGTGCTGATCCTACACTGCCACATTTCATAGTTCATAGAGAGCCCTGGGAGTATAGTGGCTTAGGCTGTTGAGGTACTAACCACAAGGTCAGTGGTTCAATTCCACCAGCTGCTCTGAGGGAGAAAGCTGAGACAGGCTCCTCCTGTAAAGATTTACAGCCTCAGGAACCCTGAGGAGCAATTCTTCTCTGACCTTAAAGGGTTTCTATGAGTCAGAATTGACTCGATGGCTTTGGAGTGGTTTATATAATTCATATTATGAAGACGTTTATAACATTGTTTTTGTCTTGAAATTCCTGAATTCATTCAGGAATTTGGTTTTCATATCTCAGAGAGACAGTCTGCTCCCTGAAACATTGTTGTTATAATTGTCAGGTGTCCAGGAGTCAGTGCCAACTCACAGTGACACTATGCACAACAGAACACGAAGATTTGCATTTTGACTCTGCCCTGCAGGATTGCCGTGAGTCAGGATCTATCAACTCCACAGAAGTGGGTTTAGTTTTTGGTTTATATACTCATTGTGCCATGGTGTATCCTACTAATTATGGACATACGAGTCATTTCCAGTGTTCTTCTATTCTAAGAATGGCCCCGATGGTTATTTGTGCATATATTTTTGTATCGTTGAGCTAAGTTTATTCTTGAATGATGGTCTGAATGTGTATAAAATTCTAGGCTGATGGTTCCTTTCTGCCCTTTGAATTTATTATTCCGTTTTCTTCTAGCCTCTTTATTTTCCTGATAAAAAAAAAATCTATCCATTCAATTATTCTTTTATAGGGCATCTTTTGCTGAACGTGGTTTAAGGTTTGTTTGTTTGTTTTTTCTTATGGTCTTTTTTATTTTCTTATGGTCTCCCTTCTTTTCTTTCTCTTCGTCTCTCTCTGTGACATTCTGGGAGATCCCCTTATTCTCTCTTCATTCAATGATTCTCTCTCTTGCTTTGTCTTATCTGATGTTTACCCTTACCTTTTAGTTTTCAGTTCCAATGACTCTGTTTTTTTAGTATTGTTTCTAGAAGTTCTATTTGCTACGTTTGAATCCTGCCTTTTTGTTTTTGTGACATTCTATGATTTTGTTATAATTTCAATTCCTTTTTTGATGTCAGATCATTTCAAAGATATTTATAGTTATCTCCCAAATGACTATATTGTCTCAAGGTCAGGGGTATACATCTTGTTTTGGGAAAGTACTGGTTTTCCCCAGTTCTTCCTAATTTTATACATGAATTCACTCCATCAGGGATGAATTGTGTATTCATTCACACATCTTCTGGGTAGCCAGGTATGGAGATGTGTTACTGTTAGTGGTTTGACTATGTTTTCTATCATTGTCCCATAGGTTATGTCATTCATCTAGAACAAGTTTAAGTTACTGTTATTTTATTTGAAAGATGTTTTTGTAGATAATATCCTTGAACAGTGTTTTTGGACTTTAAATTGCATATTAATAAAAAATGTAAGTAATTTTTATAGTTAAGAATTTCTATAAAATACAGGTACTATTTTCTTCAGCTTTATGATCTTTCTTATCTTCTCCCACATGTTAATTGCTTTATTTATTTTTTTATTTTCCCTATCATGCTTAGCTCGGATTTTAAATCTCGTTCTTTAAAATATTTCACCTAGGATTGTATGTGCTTGTAGCAGAAATGGAGCCTGGGGTAGCTCATTCTTTTTTTTTTTTAAGGTTTTTTATTGTGGATTGAGTGAAAGTTTAAGGGCATATCATCAGTTTTACATTCAACAAATCATATAGCTTCTTTCATTACAATGATTATAATCCCCTTCATGTACCATCAGTTAACAGTATTTCTCTCCACTTTAGCTTTTTAAAAAACAAACAAACAAAAAAAAACCCACTTAGGCATCTATAATAATTTACATCTCCAAAGGGCACATTCTGCAAGTCTGCTCCTGGCCACCAGCTCTTAGTCCTTCTCTTCTTAATCCATGAATCTAGAGTCCTCAGCCCCTCCCTTTCTCCATGCCCCCATCTCTGCCTCCATCTCTGGCACTGCTGCTTCTCTGGATAAGGTCCTGCATTCTGCTTATTCATTCCTCTCTTGATGGTCCTAGGGTCCTCTGTTTCTGGACTGTAAGATTAACCACTCCCCTGCTTTTGTTACAAAACTTCTACCTTTACAGTTGCAATTAGTCATGATAACAGTTATTCACTATTGATTGTTACTAATCTTATCCCTTTTCCCAGACCCATCTAGACAAGATGACAGCTATTCAGTGGGGACTCTCTCGTTCCCCCCATACTCTTAAACTAAACTCCCTCTTGAAACCTTGTAAGCCAGTCACTTCGTGCCTTTATTGACCCCTCATTTTAGGTAGCCAGTGTCTAAGTTGCCAGTCCCTATATCCCTGTGTACAGAAGGGATAGCATTGGTACTTGATGTGAAGACTCTTTCCCTCTCTGTTGGTATTTAGAGTAACTACCGCTCTGATTATAGGTGAGGTTCATCTTGAAGATGTATCTTCTGTCACTATAGCTGTTCCAGTCTTCTTGTCCTTTCTAGTGGGAATGTCTCACTCACAAGGTTGTGGATGGGACTCAGGATTCCACCTAAAGTCCTATATTCTGTAAAGGCTTTACACAAGGCCTATTTCACTGGGCAAGTTGTAGAACCCCTTTTAGGTATTCCAACCAGTTATAGGCTGAAGACAGGCTTACAAGTTTCCTCTGATCATGTTTCCCAACATTCCTTTCTATCCCACTCAAGTGTATATTTTACAATAGTAGGCAAGGGAAACTAATATTCATAAGGCAGTCAAGGATTTTAGTATTATTTCCCCTCTTCAAGCTATACCTAGATAGATCCCTGTATCCCAGAACTCTGTTGTTCCAAGATTGAGTATGCATCACTATTTACCTCTGTCCCACTAGGCCATGCAAACCTGTCTCAGTGTCCCCCTATCTATTTTGTTCTTCTGCCTCCTCCCCCCCCCTTCTTGTATTGCCTTTCCCAACACCCAAAGTAAACCCCCCACCCCAACCCCATTGTGGTTACCTTATATTCCATTAGTTCTTCCCTCCATTTAAGATAAGTCTATTTTATCCAGTAATCTACCTGACCTTCCCACCACCTGG
>NW_006408552.1:16295594-16305929 GCF_000296735.1 Chrysochloris asiatica | reverse complement strand
TGCCACAAATTCCTCCAGCTGTAAGTCTTCCAACCTTCTAAATATTCCTTTATATGTGGTTCAGAGTTCTGGGACCATCCCCTGAGCCTGCTTGGTCGGGTATTCTGTGTTGTTGCTGGTGGAGCTCTTACTGCACTTCCACCCACTCGCCATCTTGCCTGTTCTCCAGCTCATTCTTCAGGTAGTTTAAATTAGAATGTTTTAAATAGTTCACTAAGAGAGTGCTGGTGAAGATCTCACATACCTTCTGTTTGGGGTGGCATTTATGATATTCTGAATTATAACCACTAGTTTTCTTTCAGAAAAAACTTTTTTTTTTAAATTATGAATTGGGTGACGGTTTACAGAGCAGATCTATTGTCAACAATTCACATCCTTTTGGTTCATGGCACTGATTGCAGTCCCCACAATGTGACATCACTCATCCCTCTTCCTCACTGGGTCTCCTGTTTCCACTCCTCCTCCTTTTCCGACCCTTCTGAACTTGGTCCTGGGGTACATGCTGTCCTTAGGATCTCACATATTTAATTATTTTAAGGTATGTAGGGTTGCTATGGTCAGAGCCGACTCGACGGCACTTAACAACAACAACAACAAAATACCTCCTTAGTGTTACTGTTTCCTTTAAAGACCAACACTTTTTATCACTAGAATTACCTAGTTTTTGTTACTTATTGGAACCCTGGTGGCACAGTGGTTAAAACTCTTGGCTGCTAACCAAGAGATCAGAAGTTTGAACACATCAGCTGCTCCAAGGGACAAAAAAATGTGGCAGTCTTGGGAACCCTATGAGGATGTTTGATTGTTTTAGGGAATGTCTATCTCCCTCCCCCAAAAGTACTAGTAGGCTCATGGAGTTGCAAGGAGTGTGTCTGTGTTCTTGGGTGCTGTTCTAGCAGAAATACACACAGATGTCTTTAAAAGACGGAAATGGATTCTTTCCCAATTCAGACACTGGCTCTCAGGGAAGGCTCATTCTCACTGTTCCATGGAATAACCCTTGTCTAGCTTAGCTTCTTGTATCCTCGGTTCCTTGGTTCATTGTTCCCTGGCTCCTTGATCTTCATGTGACATCTCTCCTTCCTTCTCTGCTTCTTGACTTTATCTCCTCCTGTACATCTCTAAAGAGATTCAAGACACACCCTACACTAGTACTGCCTCATTCACTTAGCAAGGAACACTTAATGGAATTATAAACACAGGTTACCTTGATTGGGACCCTACAGGACATGGTTGGTTGATTATTTGCCGTAGAGTCAGTTCTGACTCACAGGGACCCTGTATGATGTTGCCAAGTTTGTAAATCTTTACAGGAGCAGAAAGCCTCATCTTTCTCCCACAGAGCAGCTGGTAGATTCAAACTGCTGACCTTGTGGTTAGCAGCTCAGCTCGTAATCCACCATGTTACCAGGACTCCTTCTAGAGGACATAGGGACTCTCTAGGACAGAGTAGAACTGCCCCACAGGGTTTCCAAGGCTGTGATCTTTATGAAAGCAGACTGCCAAAACAGGACAGCTGGTGGACTTGAACCACTGACCTGCCATTTAGCATTCCAGTACTGTGCCACCAGCTTTCCTTCAACTACAAGTGTAGGGTTTAGGATTTAAAACACACATTTTAGGGGGCACAATTCAATCCATTTTGTTGTTATTGCTAAGTTTCGTCACGTTGGTTCCGACTCATAGTGACCCTGTGTAAAGTTTCTGAGGAGCCGTTGGTGGTTTTGAACTGCCAACCTTGCAGCTAGCAGTGTGCCACACCAAGGCTCCATGTTGTTGCTAGGCACCGTCAGGTCACTTCCAATGCACTGTGACCCTGTGTACAACAAAACAAAACACTGCCTGGTCAGTTCTCCACTGCCCTCACAATCGTTGCTTTGTGTAAGCCCATTGTTGGAGCTACAGTATCAATCAGTTCATCTTCAGGGCCTTTCTCTTTTCTGCTGAACCACAAGTATAAAGGTTAGGATTACAACACATGTTTTGGGGGACACAATTCAATCCATGATGTTAGTGAGGTTCCATTGAGTCAGTTCCGACTCACAGCCACCACGTATACAACAGCGTTGCTGGCCCTGCACCTTCCTCACCATCGTTGCTCAGCTACAGCCACATCATTCAGGATGGTAATGTGCGTCTCTTCCCCACTCTCTGGGCAGGGCTGGCCTGGCCATGTTGGAAGGTGAATTCCCTAAACTCAGCTCACCTGCAAGGCTAAGTCCTCAGGCCTGAACAGCTGCCGCTTCCTCCTCTTGCCTCCATCATGATCAATTATCCAGAAAAATTGATTATCCGGATCGTTAAATCCCCAATTAGTCTGGATAACCGTCGTCCTGTTGTCTCCATGGCCCTGGCTTAGGTGATGGAGCGCAGCCATCAGCAAAATGGCTCCTCCCTCCCAGCGCCAGAGGCGGGCAGGCGGACATGCCCTCTTGGTCCTCTGCTGTCCTCCCTGTCTGCTTTTCCAAGACACTGGCCCCCAACTTTGCCGTCTCAAATTGTTCTAAGGACTGGAGTGGCCCAGCTGAGATGACATAATGCAGGCATATCTGGCTTTAGTGTGCTTCACAAATATTGGGTTTGTTTGTTTTTTTACACATTAAAGGTTTATGGTCACTCTGTGAGGACCCTGGTAGCACCGTGGGTTAAGTGTCCGTCTGAAAACTACCAGGTTGGCAGCAGTTCAAACCCACTAATTGCTCTGTGGAAGAAAGATGAGGCTGTCCACTCTGGTAAAGACTGAAGCTTCGGAAACCCTAGGGAGCAGTTGTACTCAGTCCCATAGGGTCGCTGTGAGGCACAATGGACTCAGGACTCAGGAACTGGGGGGTTGTTTGGGGTTAGCTTCCTGTAAGTCTATCAGTGTTGTTTTACCAACAATGGATGCTCACTGGGTGCCTCTGTCCTGGGCTGGTCATTCTTGCAGCATTTCATTTTCCACTCATACTACTGCATACCCATGGTGAAGTGCAGCACCCACATCACTCTTTTCTGCCCTGGGAAACCAAACACTGCATGGGACTTGCTTCTTTCAGATCTTGACTTCCCTGTGGTAGTCTGGAATGGAGCCCACCATGTCTCTATGGTCTGCCTGTGCATATCAGACAAGGATCAACTGGAAAGTGCCACTCGGTGAGACTGTTTACTTAGCTGGACTTCCAACACAGGTTTATCCGAACCCCAAACCTGCAGTCTTCACTCAGAGAGATGTCAACCTGAGAAATGAGGTAGCTGGCATGGTCCAGGCCAGCTATTGATTTATGGACCCCTATTTTGTATCTGGAGTCCTGGTGTGGCACTGTGGGTTAACGCGCTGGACTGAAATGTCAGTTTGAATTGCAAACTGCAATTTGAATTGCAAGATAGGCAGTTCAAGCTCACTAGTTGCTCCTTGGAAACCCTTGTCAGAATCAACCCGACAGCACTTAGCAACAGCAACAATAACATTTTGTCTCTAGAAGCCCTGGTGGTGCTATTGGGTAAGCACTGGACTACTACCTGCAAGGTCAGCAGTTAAAACCCACAAGCCACTCCTCTGGAGAAAGATAAGGCTTTCTACTCTTGTAAAGATTTACAGCCTTGGCAATCTCATACAGGGTCCCTATGAGTCAGAACTGACTTGATGGTAGTGAGTTTGGGCATTCTTTATAGGGTCTGAAACAAGAAGACAGACCCCAGGAAGGAGGGAATGGTCCTTTGAACTGAGTTACAATGTGTGTAAAAGCTGGACAATGAAAAGGAAGACCAAAGGAAAAAATGACACCTTCGACTTCTGAAGAATAATGATTATACTGTGAACTTCCCTAAGAACAAACAAATCTGTCTTGGAAGAAGTCCAGCCAGAATGCTCCTTAGAAGCCAGGATGGCCAGATTTGGTCTCTCATACTTTGGACATGTTCTCCGGAGGGACCAATTCCCTGGAGAAGGACACCATGCTTGGTAAAGTAGAGGGTCAGCAAAAAAGAGGAAGACCTTCAGTGAGTTGGATTGACACAGTGGCAGCAACAATGGGTTCAAATGTAACAATGATTGTGAGGATGAAGCAGGACTGGGTGTTTCATTCTTTTGTGCATAGGGTTGCTACAAGTTGAAGCCATCTCAATGGCACCTAACAACATCCTAATGTTCCTGAAGGTGATCTACACAGAATTTTGAAAATCAGTCAACACAAGCCCTGTGAAGCACAATGTTCTGATCCCGTTGTGCATGGGGTCACCATAAATCAGAGGCTGGCTAATGGCAGATACCTGCAACAACACATGGCAGGGAACACAGGGAAAATGAGAAGCTCGCCTGGAGAGAATGATACAAGCCAGAAGCAAGTAAGAAAGGCTACGTAGGGAAGTGGCTGTTCCGTGTGGGTTGACACACCTGACTTATGGCAAAGCTGGGATTGGAGCCCAGTATTTTTATGCGGTACCCCAGGTCCTTCCATAACAGTACCTCCTCTTCCAGAATTTACTTCCTGTGACTATGACTGTCAGAGAGTCTGCTCCAGATGTGAAGGAACCGTAAGGAGCAGTCACAAGGTAGGTAGATAGCTGAGCGTTTTACATCTCATGAGAGCCCATTGGCAGCGCTCCCTCATAGCTGGTTTTGAGTTTCTGCATTATGCAGTTCACTGATGCCCTTCTCGTAATTGGCTGCAACTTGCTGCTGCCGTAGGCTGTTCTCTGCATTATTATTGTGCCTTCCTCCACTTCATTCCTGATCTGCTTACGCTAGTTCATCTGGTTGGCTTCTTGTCAGACCTGTGAAGTGTTTATCATATTCTGCTTTCTGAGTATGAGGGATGGGGCCCAGACAGTTGCATAAAAAGTCTGGGGAGATGGAGAAGTGTGTATGTTTTTTGAGAAACTACATCAAAATCCCAGCAAGGTTATGGCAGAAGTGGGAAAACAAATGATTAACAGCTTCTGTGGTTTTGCATACCTCTGAAACCAAAAAATGGTTTGTTGGTGGAGGCTTCACTAACATGGTCTAATTGTTTAGCTACCTGTAAGAAAAGTGTTCTCAAATGACTAAGGCAGGAAGTGCAAAGGCTTGCGGCCACACCTGCACCACCGTCCTTCCCAGCTTGTACTGCAAAATGAGTTTTCGCTGGAGGACAAAGTGTTGAGTTTTCTGTCACAACCAGAATGACTAGGACTTTGACGCTGCTCCAGAGCGGTTCCATTGGCACTGTTTTCAGCCAGTGGGTAATTCCACGTTAAATAGAATGTTGAGAAACTGTCCACACAGTTTGATAGGTTAATTTACTTGCTTTTAGAGAATGTATACCATACCTTTGCAATCATTTGAACTTGGAAAAAATAAATCGTTTCCAAAGTTTCCTAAAGTGAACATACTTTCTGTGACAAAATTGGCTGGTGAGATTAACTGCCTCCTCCCCCCACCCCCTGCCCCTTTATTTTATTGTTGTTAACTTTTTGTTGTGAATTTGGCGAAGGTTTGCAGACCAGAACAGTTTTCCATTTAACAGTTCAGACACACTTTGCTTCATGCCATTGATTGTAATCCTTACAGCGTAACAATGTAACATAACAATGTAAATACTCATATCCCTCTTTCTCCATGTGTTTGCCATATCTGTTCCTGAGCCACGGGACTGAGTTCAGTCCCAGATTTGAAGGGTGAACCATAGACTTGGGGGTTCTACCACTCTTTATCTGCCCAGGGAGCCTGGTCTTTTGTATGATCCCGAGTTTTGTTGCCACTGTATCTGAAATCGTCTATTGTAACCAATGTTAGCGGTGGTAGTTGGGCACCATCTAGTTCTTCTGGTCTCAGAGTCATGGAGACGGGTGTTGGTGCGGTCTGTTAGTTCATTGGATGAATTGTTTCCATGTGTCTTCAGTTTTCTTCACTCTTCTTCCTCTTTGCTCATGAGCTTTGATGTTGCATTTATTTCATGTGAGGGTTGACAGTAGGGATGTGCCTACCAGGTGTGTATCGTATGCCGTTCTTTAGTAACGTTTGTCAGGCTTGTTTCTCTTAGAATCTTACCACTGCTGACCACTCACCTTTCTGGCCCCTGTCCCATGAGAACTTTGAGAAATCCCCTAGGAGCACAAGAAATCAGGTCATTTCCCAAGTAACAGAAACTATTTTGTAAGCATGCTAATGCTCATCTGTAAGTTTGTCCTTCTGCATGTTGCTGTAATGCTGGAAGCTATGTCAATGGAATTTCAAATATCAACAAGGTCACTCATGGTGGGCACATTTCAGCAGAGCTTCCAGATTAAAACAGACAAGGAAGAAAGGCCTGGTGATCTACTTGTGAAAATCATCCAGTGGAAACATCATGGATCACAGAAGAAAACTGTCCACACTCACTCACTTTGGATGCGAGGAGGGATCCATGGCTAGAGGAGGACGTTGTGTTTAGTGAAGTGGAGGAGGGTTAGGATGGCTGGAGAAGACCCTGGCACGAAAGCAAAACAATGGGCTTCAACTGATGATTGTATTGATGATGCAGGCCTTGACATCTTGTTCTGTTGTCCATAAAGCCACCAGGAGTTGGAGCTGACTGATGACCACTACCTATCTACCTTTACAGACATGGTCCTGTAGTCCAGCAGTGGCAAAGGTCGGGTGGGCCAGAGAGAACAGAAGCCCAGTGTCTCCCCATTCTCTTCAACTCAAAGCCAGGAGGTTGTGGCAATGAGGAAAGAACCTAAATGAAACCAGGAGATTCCTTGCATGGTGGGCACTGGAGAACATGTGTTCTGACTGTGCTGTTGCTATGAGCTACTGTCCAGTTGGCGTCTGACTCACAGTGACCCTATGTACAAGAGAAGAAAACACTGCCTTCCCCATGGTCAGCTGTGGATCAGACAGTTAGGATCCTAGAATTTTTCGCTAGTTGAATTTCATAAGGAGACTGCCAAACCTTTCTTTCTAGTTTGTCTCTGTATGGAAGAAACCCGGCTGAAACCAGTTTGACATCGCAGCTCCACATGAGCCTCCGCAGACAATGAGTGGGGTGGTAGCTGTACATGAGGACATTGGCTGGGAATGGAACCTGCGGAGAATTCCACTATGGAGCCACCAATATTGTATTCTAACTAAGCACTCTCCACTCTCTCTCATCAATTGTATATTGTTAATGACTGTTGACAAAGTCTTCTCCAGAGCTTAATACTGCCTCCTGTTCAGACCTTTCAGTCCTCATATTCTGTTACTCTTAAGGTTCAAGTCGCCTGGCACCTGCCATCAAACACAGAACCCACCCAGCTACATTCTGGATAGCATTTCATTGTGCAGATATTTTTCTTTCTTCTCTTTATTTCACTGCCTAGTATTTGATCAATTCTTTATGTTTTAATGTCTCCATTAAAGGGGAGTAGAGGTTAACTCCAAGAAACCTCTCAGGCTCCATTTTAGTGCTTTAAAAAGGGACCACTTAGACATGCCCATTGCCCTTGTCTTAAGACAATTGTATGATATCATTTGCATATGCCTAAGTCACCCCTTTCATTTCTGGAGCTCTCAGGGAGTGCAGTCGCTCCATACCATAAGCACTAGACTATGCACCACAAGGTCTGAGGTTTGAACCTGTCATCTCAAGACACACGGAAGACTTTCTTTTCCTGCAAAGGTTTAATGGGGTCCTGGTGAGGCACTGACACTGGACCTCAAGGTCAGCTTGAATCACAAGATCTGTGGTTCAAACCCACTAGCACCTCCTCGGAAACCGCATACATGGTCACTGTGAGTAAAAGCCAACCCGATGGCACTTAGTAACAACAGCAAAGTCACACTTTTCATTTCTGGCACTCTCAGAGAGGGAGAAAACTAACACTTTGTAGGCACAATTTTGACTTCAGAGAGCTGGGTCATTACCCTCCTGCATATACACACATGCACGTGGGTGTGTGTAGAACCTATGAACGGACACACATATACTCGCTGTCTCTCTCACCAGAGAAAGATGAGAAGATTCAGGTCTCATGAGCTCTAATCAAATGCACAGTAAAGTGGAAGCAACTTTGATTGTCGATTTAGTTTGTTTTTAATCACAGAACCCAAGAAAATCAATTTCATAGGCCTTCTATGTAATCCATAGGAGTCCTGGGGGGCAGGGAGTGAGGGCAGGGCGCAAAGATCTGAGCGCTCGATGACTAACTGAGGCACCACTGAGGAAAGGCCAGGAGATCTGCTTCTTCGAGATCACAGCCTTGTGAGTCCCATGGAACGGCTCTGCTCTGCACACAGCAGGATCAACTCCGGCAGCCAACACCAGCGTGTGCTGTGAGCCATTGTCCTGCAGGTGTCCCTTTCTAGGTACAGTTGTTGTTGTTGCTTAGTGCCATCAAGTCAGTTTCAACTCATAGCAACCCTGTATAGAGTTTCTAAGGAGCAGCTGGTGTATTTGAACCTCCAACCTTGCAGTTCAAACCGCCCTTGCAGTCCTGTGCTTTTCTTACAGTGCCACACCAAGAACAGTTAACTCAGTAAAATTTCCTATAATGGATGCCTAGATCAGCTGCCCACCCCAAACCCAGGCCAGAGTGGGCCTGCTTGTCTTTTCTCTGGATACCACGGCATTCTCGTGTCCTCAGGAAATACCAGGGGATGAGCAACTCCATGGATATGCCTAAGTCACCCCTTTCATTTCTGGAGCTCTCAGGGAGTGTGGTCGCTCCATACCATAAGCACTGGACTATGCACCACAAGGTCTGAGGTTTGAACCTGTCATCTCAAGAGACACGGAAGACTTTCTGTTCCTGCAAAGGTTTAATGGGGTCCTGGTGTGGCTATCCATGGATAGCCTTCCCTTTCAACCAAATTCATCCTCTCGTCATTTCCCACAGACAGGATTCCTCACACTCTTTTTCCTGGTAAGCACATCGGTACCAAGTGATGATGACAGTCTGTGTCTCACCGCTCTTCAGATTGATCTGTTGGCATAGCCATTCTTCTACCATTATTATTACAACACTCAATGCAATCATCATTACTCCATTAGCTCATAACTATTACTATCACTGCTAATATAATGACTATCAACTAAGTATGAATAATTCATTCTATCACTAATATAATTACTATTATTAACTACATTCCATCTCATATAATCTATCTTCGCTGCCTCATCTCTCTTTGCTGCCTTTTCCCATCTCCCTGCCTTATGTTACAAAGTGAACAACTTTAGTGTTCCTTGCAGAATCTAAGAGCTGGGCTTCTCTCCTTGGGCCATAATGAACGTGTGGCAGTGATCAATGAATAATTAGTGCCTCTGCAGAGGCAAGTACTGGGGTGAATTAATGGTTTTGCAGTCCATGTGGGTGTATTGATATTGCTCTCGATCTTTAAGTCAGAGTCTGCCTTTGTGGATTCCATTTAAAAAAAGCAAGGAAAGCAGTTGTCTTTGCGTTGACTCCAACTCATGGAGACACCGTGCATGTCAGAGTAAAACCGTGCTCTTTCAGTGGCTGAGTTTTGAGACGTGGGTCACTAGACTCTTCTGGATGGGTTTGAGTCTCCAATGTTTGAATTAGCAGCTGAATGTGGTAGCTAGGGACTCCAATGTTGTTGTTAGGTGCCAGCGAGTAGGTTTCAACTCATAGCAACCCCATGCACAACAGCAAAAAGAATTACCTCTTGGTTCTGCAACATCCTTCCAGTTGTTACTACGTGAGCCCATTGTTGCAGCCACCGTGTCCGTCCATCTCATTGAGGGTCTCCCTCCACTTTACCAAGAATGATGTTCTTCTCTGTAGACTGGTCCCTCCCGATGGCATGTCATCTCACAAAGTACTTGAGAGAAAATCTCACCACCCTCACTTCTAGGGAGCATTCTGGCTGTACTTCTTCGAGGACAGATGTGTTTGTTCTTTTGATAGTTCATGGTATATTTCATGTTCTTCACCAACACCATAATTTAAAGGCAATCAACTCTTCTTCAGACTTCCTAATCATTGTCTAGCTTTTACTCCTTAAGAGATTGACCAAAGACACACACTACGCTAATATTGTCTCAGTAACATAAGAAAGACAACCCTAATCCCAAGTGGGGCTATAACAATGATATAGAAGGATTTACAGCGCTTATTTTCAGGGGCACAGTACAATCCATAATCCCCAACCTCTCTCCCAGTCTTAGCAGTCTCCCTCTGCCCCATAATCCTCTCTGGTTACATCTCTCACCAAAGCCAAAGCCTCCCCACTATGGTCGATTCTGACTCACAGCGACCCTATAGGACAGAGTAGAACTGCCCCGAGGGGTTTCCAAGGCTGCAGACCTTTATGGAAGCAGACAGCCTGGTCTTTCTCCGGTAAGAGTGGCTGGATGGCTCAAACTGCAGACCTTTATGGAAGCAGACAGCCTG
>NW_006408552.1:16289467-16295490 GCF_000296735.1 Chrysochloris asiatica | reverse complement strand
TTTATGGAAGCAGACAGCCTGGTCTTTCTCCGGTAAGAGTGGCTGAATGGCTCAAACTGCAGACCTTTCAGTTAGCAGTTGAGTGTTTTAACCACAGCACCACCACCAGGGCTCCTTATATTCTCGCAGGTCACCCTGAATGCTACCATCTTTAAAAAAAAAAATCAAACTTTTCCTTGCAGGTGATTTGAACACTCCTTGAGGCAGTCTGTTCCCATAAAAATATACCATCTTGGAAACCCCATGAGGCAGGTCTGCTCTGTCTTAAAGAGTTGTTGTAAGTCAGAATCCATTCCATAGCAGTGGGTTTGGTTTTTGGTTTTGGTATTCTGCAATTCAAAGAGTCCTGGTGTCTCAGAGGTTTAAGTGTTGTGCTACTATCTCAATGGTCGGTGGTTGGAACTGCTCCTTGAGCAGTTGAGGCAGATGTATAGCCTTGGAAACCCTATGGGGCTGTTCTACCTTGTCCTACAGGTTCAACTCAGTGTCAGTGGGTCTTTTATTTTGCAGTTCTTGTGACGTCCCTGTGGAAATATTAAAAGGAAAACAAAATAGGCAATCACTATTGTTGTTAGGTGCTTTTGAGTCGATTCTGACCCCTAGCAACCCTGTGTAGGGTTTCCAAGGAGCAGCTGGTGAGCTTGAACCACCTACCTTGCAGTTCAAATGACTTTGCAGTCTGAGGCATTAGCCCACAGCGCCACACCAGGGAATCACTATATTAATACTAAAAATCATCATTCACAAGGCAGCAACTCTAAAAGTTCTGCAAGAGGTTATGACCCTTGGTCACCCTTCAGGCCTGGAAGTGAACTCACCGCCATGACCTGATTACCAGCCCCAAAACAGATATTAGGGAGGTACGCACACCTTATTATTATCAACCATTTGAGATCAAAAGGACAGCGTTTGCCCAAGGACCATGTCGAGAAAGGTTAGGAAAGAAAGTTATCTATTGTTTGAGCCACAGGGGTGGGTTTAGTTCCAGACCTGAAAGGTGGTTGTGGACCATAGTTTCAGGGGCTCCATCAGCCTCTATTTGAGCAGTAGGCCTGGTTTTTTGTTGCAACTTTTGTTTCACACTGTCTTCCAATTTATCCAGGACCTTCCAATGTGATCCCTTCTAGCATAGTTTGTGGTGGTAGTTCTTCTGTTCTCAGGGTTGTGGAGAATGATGTTGGCATGAACCATGAATCTAGTATACTAATTGTTTCCATGCAAGTTAAGCAATCTGAAATCTTAACTGTTCTCCTTGTCTGTGATTTGAATCAATACTCACAAGACCTTGGACAAAACCTATGTTAACTCCCACTATGGGATTGACGTAGACAACATTTTGTAAGGAAATAAAGATACACAAGGAGCTTCAAAATGTTCATGGAAAAAGGGAATTGAAAGGCAGTGGAATTTTTCCATGAACTTTTGAAGCCCCCTTATATGTTAATCTCTGGGAGACACAAATGGTGGGAAGCACCTTGGAAGACAGGCTTGGTGGTCTTTTTCAAAAAGGTCACATCCTTGAACACCCAATGGTGCATAGTCCTACTCCACACATATGGGGTCACAATGATGCTGAATCAACCTGTTGGCAATTAACAACAAGAGTTTCTGAAACCAAAACTGAACCTACTGCCTTCATAGTAACTGACTCATAGTAACCCTGTGGGACACAGGAGAGCTGTTCCATAGGGCGTCCAAGTCTGTAAATCTATAAGGAAGCAAAGAGTCTGCCTTGTCTTTGTCCCACAGAATGACTGGTGAGCTTGAACTGCCAACCTTGTGGTTAGCACTCCAGTGCTTAACCCACTGTGCCACTGAATTTTTACTTGGGGTCATTATGGGTCGGAATCGACTATAAGACAAACTAACAAAATACAAGACCTGGATGGAATTTGGGCTACAACGACAACCTCGGTTGTAAGTAGAGGGCACCCACCAGCCATTGCTCATGACTGTGTCCGAGGGTGAGTGACACGGTCCATGGTCCATGGGCTCATCATCTCCAGGGTTCTTACCATTGCTTGGTGGTGCCATCCCCAGTAATCATTTCACCCTCAAGGTGGCAATGACATGGCTGGGACATTGATGGGAGTCAAATCCAGGCATCGTAATGGGTAGAGGGAGGAGTAAATCCACTGCCAACCAGTCCATCCTGGCTCATAACAAACCTATAGAGCACAGTGGAACTGCTTGGTAAGGTTTCTAAGACTGTACATCTTGATGGGAACCTCACTTGTCTCCTGTGGAGCAGCTCATGGGCTTGAACCTTCTGGTTAGCAGACCAAATGCTTCACCTGCTGTACTAGTTCTTCAAGAGGAAGAAGTTGCTGTTAGGTGCCATTGAGTTAGTTAATTTCAACTCATCGTGAAAAAATAAATGAAACAATGCCTGGTCCTGTGTCATCCTCACACTTGTTGTTACCCTTTCTGCTGCCACTATGTCATTCCTTCTCATTGGGGGTCTTCCGCTTTTTTCCTAACCTTGCACTCTACCAAGCCTGACGTACTACTCCGGGGGCTTAGCCCTCCTGAGACTATGTCTGAAGTATGAGAGACGAGACGTCTGGCCATCCTGTCTCCTAAGAAACATTCTGGCTGTACTTCTTCCAACACAGATTGGTTTGTTCTTCTGGCAGTCTAGGGAGAAAGGGGGTAGTTTATTCCTGTAGCTATCTCTTGAGAGTGATGAAGTTACGTTTAGAAATGACCTCCTGTCTTAGTGACCAAATTGGGTCAGATGTCCATCCTGAAAGCTACTATAGGACAGGGTCACTCTGAGTAGTTTATACATTTTGGGTTAGATGGGCATTAGAGAAGTCGCTCACAACCAAACTACAATAAAAAATTACCAGGTACAGAAAAACACTTCATTACTTGTATAAATGCATATAGTCTGTTATAAGAGATCTGTTTTTAACATAGGAAGGCATACTCCTTATGTGTGAAACAGAACACTTTAGGAAATTTCTGAATTAAATGCTCACTGGGAGTTATTAACACACCACAAATATGAAAACGGGATAATCTAAAATTGGGAGCAATTGCTTTCATATGAGAAGACAATTGCCAAAATTAAAAATGCAATAGCAGCCCCAAAGAACAGATTGGCTACAACATAAAATCAAATCAGTGAATTTGGCTGGAGTGGAGCATTTTGCCTACAATTTACAGAAAATAGATTAAGTGAACACTGATGAGAAAACAAGAAGCAGAACCGAAGATGTATCCAAAACCATCAACATGCAGATAGTGTGAATTCCCAAGAAGGACACTGAGTTGGAGAAAGAGAGATATGAAATGACCAATATGGAAAACCCTGCTGTCTTGAGGGGGGTGGGGAAGGATCTTCAAATAAAAGGGTTTACTTCAAATCTGTCCACAGGTTGCAACCAGCATGGTCTTTGCCAACTCCATCCCCCTGTAAAATCTTTGGTTGAGTCACAATCCCTCTTAGGATGAAATCCCAAATGCACAGCATGAAATAGTAGGCCTTGGCCCTACTGATTCCCAAACCTACATCCCATCACTTCCCCAAACACACTGGCCACCAGCCACTTCTGGAATGTTCTCCACACCTTTGCAGGCTCCCTACCTGAACTGTCCTTATCTCCTAACTCTGACCCTTTATCATGAAGGGGTCACTGAATTGTCCTCTCCTCTGTGACCCCACCACCTTCTATGTTTGCTGTGGCGGTACACAGCACTGGTCACTTCTCTCATTGTTTTGCTGGCCTGCCCCTGGGAGGGCTATAATCTCCTGGAGACCCTAGTGGCCAATAGAGCAGGTCCTAATGAATTACATAGTACAGACGTTCCTTTAAGCTAGAAGCTTTTTGTTTCTTCACAGGGTCTCGCAGTGATAACTGGCCCTCTGTTGATGCGGTGAAACCTGTTAGAGCCAGAATGCATGAGTTGGCCACGTTTTTCTGGGTCTCATCAGTTTCTGCCTTTGACAAGGTATATAGTCTTACGACTTTTCTACCACTCTCTGTTAGTTGAAAATACAGTCAGACTGCAAAAACCAGAACCTGTATAAGGTGAAAACTTAGGTATTTTCCACTAAAGGATCAGAGAAGGAAAGCTTAGATTATTTTCACTAAAACAAGTGACAGAAAGGTAGTAAACGAAAACAAGTGACAGAAAGGTATCAGAGGCAGAAAACTTGTGAGACTACAAACAGCAAGGCCGCCCTGTTGTGTTCTGACTCTCACAGGTTTTGTTGTACCAGGAGGCTTCAGAAAGTTCATGGAAAACGTCATTGTCTTTATTTTATATTCCCACAAACTTTTCGAAGCCCCTTTGTATTTATGTTTTTCTTCTTTGGCAGGTTTTTGCCTCATAGGGGTTCCAGCTTTCACTGGTTTAATTGTCAATCAGAATCTTTAAGATCTCTGAGGACTGAGGTTCCTCAGTGCCACAGATTCTGTGGCATATCCAACATGGTGATGTTTTCACTAGTGCTTGGATACTTTTGGTATTTTCTAATTCTTAGTTGTCTGGAAAGGGTAAGAGAGCATCTCTTGTTTGTCTGAGCCCTCCTCTCCTTCACTTCATTTGTCATGTTGTCACTCGATGGGCATGAGAGGATGGACTGTATAGACCATACAGTACTTATCTCACACACTGGACTGCCGATATTAGGAGGGTCCTATTGGAGGACCCAAGGAGAAATGGTGCATTTGAATTATAGTGTTGGCAAAGAATATCCAAAGTACCATGGACTGCCCGAAGACAGAACAAATCGGTCTCTGAAGAAGTACAGCCAGAATTGCTCCTTAGATGTGAGAATGGCAAGCCTTCATCTCATGTACTTGTTATCAGGAGGGACCAGTCCCTGAATCAGGACATCATGCTTAGTAAAGTGGAGGGTCGGCAAAAAAGAGGAAAACTCCTCGGTAAGATGGGTTGGTTGGCACAGTGGCTGCAACAGTGGGCTGAAACATAACAATGATTGGGAGGATGGTGCGAGACACAGGATCGCTGATAACACCTACAACAACATTAAAAGGATCAGGTTAAAGAAGGATGAGGAGAAGCATAGTTTGAGGAAGGTAGATGCTCGGTCATAGCCAATAATTGTGAAAGGGAGACAAGGACCAAAAGAAAAAGCCTCCTCCAAGAACCAGAACCCTGAATTTAGACTTCTCGCCTTCTAAACGTTGGAAAAATATATTTTCACTTGGTGACGCCACCCACTTGTGGTCTCTCTGTCATAACGGGCACTAAGTAACTAAGTTACTGGCAATGAAGAAAAGTTATGCTCCCAAGTTTTGTTTTTTTTTTATGTTTTATTGTGAATTATATGATAGTTTGCATGGGAGAACTTTAGTTTTACATTCATTCCATCTTATATCCTCTCACTGCCTTGGTTCCAATCCCCTCCATGCATCATCAACCACCCAAAGGGTATATCCCAGAAACCCGCCCCCTATACTTCCCCCTCTTCCCCCCAGTTTTCTGCCCACAGTCCCTTTCCCCTCTGGGTCCAAAGTCCCCAGTCGCTTCATCACTCCATGTCATCATCTCTGTCTCTATCTCAGGCATCTCTGTTTCTCTGGGTAGGGTCCCGCTCTCGGCTCTTCTCCGTTGATGGTCCCAGAGGCCTCCACTCCTATCCTGGAGAATTAATCACTCCCTTCCTTGTTACAAAACTTCCACCTTTGCATTTCCAACCCTCATCGTCCATCCTGATAAGCATTATTCACTACAGTATCACGAGTTACCCATCTGTATCTCCTTTCATCAGCTCTGCTCAGACAGATTGAATAGTACCTACTGGAGATTCTGCCTTCCGCCATGCTCCCTAACACCAGGTTCTCTCTTGAGAGCTTGTAAGCCAGTCACTTCTCGCCTTTGTATATTCTGGAAATGAGTCCCTTGTCTGATATGTAATTGCAAAAGATTTTTTCCCATTCTGTGGGTTCCCTTTTCACTCTTCTGGTGAAGTCTTTTGATGTACATAAGTTTTTAATTTTTAGTATGTCCCACTCATCTGTTTTATCTATTTTTGTTTGTGTGGTTTT
>NW_006408552.1:16206513-16284517 GCF_000296735.1 Chrysochloris asiatica | reverse complement strand
AAAAATCTGTAGCTTAATATAAGTATGTTTTTAAAGTCCTAACTCTCTTTCAGTCACTTCTGCCCTCTTCTCCTTGATGTTAGGTGCTGTCTAATCAATTCCGACCCATAGCGACCCTGTATAGCAGACTGAATACGATGCGCATCCGCATCTCCTGTATAGGGTTTCCAAGGAGCAGCTTGTGAGCTTGAACCACCAACCCTGCAGTTCAAAAGGCTTTGCAGTGGCACCTTAATCCACAGCACTACAATGGGATGAATGTAAGCTGACCAAATAGGACACACATCCACATCTCCTGTATAAGGTTTCCTATGAGTGGCTGGTGAGCTTGAACCACCGGCCTTGTCCCACCGGCCTTGTCGTTCAAAAGAATTTGCAGTGCAGCATCTTAACCCACAACACTACGCTGGGCTCCCTCTCAAACCAGTGAAGAAAGGCAGACCAAATCCACATCTCAGCTTGGTCTGAGTGTGTGAGTTCCTGGCAGAGGAAACCGCCAGTGGTGTGGGTGCATCTTGGCCACTCAGTTAAACCCCCACCTCCATTCACCCAGATGTATATGGGCAAACCGTGAGTGCACCTATTCCCGACACCAAAGAAAAAAAATAAGATCGGAACCACCCAAAATCAGCAAAGCACACCATGCACCGTCTTTTCCTCCCCAAATGTTCCTGTGGAGTGTTTCCGCAGTGTCTCTGCGGCCCCTATTTAGTCCCGCCGCTTTGTCTAGCCCAGAATGTGGGCTCAGGCCTCTGAGCCTGGCCAGCAGATTTAAAGGTATGCGATTTCCCGCCTCCACTCCAAATTCCACAGGCTATAAGCCTTCAAGCCTTTAAACTATTCCTATCTCTGTGGGTCCGAATTTTGGAGCTCTGTCTTGCCTCTTTTTTGCCTGGAATTCTGAGTTATTTTTGACAGCGACCTTCACTATGCCTTCACCCTAGCCACATTTTCTTCAGTAAGTCTGTAATGTCCTTACTCTCTTTCAGTTCCTTCTGAGTTTTGCTACTTGTTGAAATGTTGTGGAGTAGATTATGACCCACAGTGACCCAGTATAGGGTTTCCAATAGCAGCTGTTGAGCTAGAACCACAGTTCCTGCAATTCAAAAGGCTTTGCAGTCTGGCAGATTAAACCACAGCAGGGGTGCTTTGTTACTGGTGTTAAGCTGCTACTCAGCTTGGGCTGGCCCAAACGTTGATCCTTTGATGGGCGGGCCTAAGGCTAGGAGGCTGGGCGGAGGGCTAGCATAGGCCGAAGAAGTGGGGGATGGGCTTGGTGCTTGTTTTTGATGACGTCTAAAATGCCTTTCTTTGTCTCCCTGTGCCTTGAGCCCCCCAATTTGTTCTATATACATGCCGGTAATATCTAATGTGGCAATGAGGACCCCCCTGGGATGGACTATGTTGGTTCCTGTTGCCCCGCTAGTTCTCTGAGAGCGTCCGCCTTTTGAATGAGTCTACTCAAGCCCTGCTAAGTTCTGCAGTGGGTGGGGCCATCCCCGTCCCCGGGTAGGAGCCCAGAGCAGGCAGGTGGAAGTTCAAAATGCTCGTAACTCCTCAATAGTTTGATCCTTCAAAAAAATAAATTCATAAAGTTGCAGCCTAATGTTTTATGTTTACCCAAAAGCTGTCTGTCTACCAGGCAGGGGCCCCAATTTGTGATACCGCCCCCTACTTTCTCCCGAGCCTGCGTACCTGTGTTGCCCGGTCAGGGAAGTGCTGGAAGTTGCCCCGAGTATTTTTGGAGGTATGTCACTCACCTTGGTAACCAATTGAGTGGAACTGGGAGACCATGAAGACAGATGGCAATTTTTTAGCTTGGTTGCCTGGGTGACTTGTTGGAAGAGATTCAACCTGTGTTGGCATGGGCGGAAGGATTGTTCTTGGATATGTGATCTGGGAGAACTGTTCCCAACACAGGAATGACCGGACTGGGCATCACAGGACCCCGGAGTGTGTTGTAGTGGAACAAGCACCTTACCTGCAGTTGTTTCATCTAGGTGACAAACAAGATGGCAGCTGAGACCAAGGACTCCTTCCGGGCTCTTGGAAACAGAGCAACCCTCTTCATGATGGAATTAATTCATTCTGATGGAAACAGCATCAGGATATTGTCTCAGGTTCCCTGAAAAGCAGCCATAGAGAGACCATCTTCTCCCTCGAGTTCATGGTACTTCCGCTGGTTTTAATTAGTTTATAGTTTTTCTGTAAAGCCATCCCTTAGAGAGTTTGGACATGTTAATTTTCAAGTTTACAAAGTTGCACTAAAGATAAATAATGAATTTCTTCTCCCATTACTGTCTTCGTATCTATTGTAATTCTTCCCGATTTAGAATGTTTGTTTTCCTTGTCCCTGTATGTGAGTGTGACAGTGGTGAGGGGCCAGCCTTCAGTCCAAGTAACCCACTTGTCTAGAACTTCAGGTCTGGGATTCTCATTCATAATGTTGGCCATTGGCATTTGCCACCTAAGCAAGAACGTCAGCTGCAGCCTGTCAAGGGTTCTAGAGCCAGCCTCTTCATTTGGCCTTGGCAATTGATTTTATCAGCTCACTTTTCCTTTGTTCTTATCCTGTTCTGTACACTTATCCTAAGACTATAATAAGCAAAACAAAACACCCAACACTCTGAGGAGCATTGGATGGGGAAACCAAGTTCTACAGCCCATAAGTTTTACCACCACCTGATCAGTCTAGGGGATGTGATCAGGAAGGACTGGCCCCTGGAGAAGAGCATCCTGCTTGGTGAATTAGAAGATCAGCAACAAAAAGGAAGACCCTCCACAAGATGGGTTGACATGGTGACTACAACAATGGCCTCAAGCACAGCAATGATTGTGAGTGTGGCCCAGGACCGGGCAGTGTTTCATTCTGTTGTGAATGGGGTTGCTATGAGTGGGAACCAACTTGAAGGCACCTAACAAACAACAGCAGTCTAGGATACAAATGCCTGAGGGTTCAAATTCACCCTAAGGTACCTTGGAAGAAAATCCTACTATCTAAAAACCAACTCTGGGGGAAAAAACCTGCAGAGCACAGTTCTAACTGTTAAATGCGTGGGTCACCTTGAGGTGAAGTCAGCTCAACAGCAAGTGGTCTTGTCTACTGAATGAAAAGTTGCCCTCCAAAAATGAGTTATCAAGGTCTTACTTCAGTCACTTAGAACATTTGATGGCTATTTATTTCATGTGGGAGTCTCTGCATGGTGCAAATGAGCAACATGCTCAGCTGCCTGCTGGAAGATTGGAGGTTCAAGTCCACCCAGAGTTGCCTCAGAAGAAGGTCTCTGGTCTACTTCTGAAAATGCAGCTGCTTGAAAATGTTATGGAACCTAGTTCTACTCCGACACATGTGGAGTTGCCAGGATTCTGAGTTGACTTACAGTCAGTGACTTTTGTTTTTATTCAGGATTGGTGCCTTTGATTGGATGTCTCATTGTGAGAAACTGTAAGAACATTGAAGAGAGAAAGAAGGTAGACCACAACATTAGGAAAGACATTCCAAGATCTTGGGGTGCTTTATCCCTCTAGCAACACAAACTGCCTTAAATAATAATAAGAAGAAACAAAAGCTATGGGGAGAAGTGAATGGAAATTCCTACCCATCTAAGTTTGCTCAGAGCAGGAAGCCCATTAAAGTTTCCCTATCGAAACTGTAATTAGTGATACATACGTGGCCAATCAAATGAATTTCTCAATTAATTATTGGCAAGAGCCAGGATATTCCAGTATCACTTTGAGAAGCAATCACCGTGAATCTCATCTCCAAAGTAAGCAGTGTTAAACCAGAAGCAGGTGGAGACCAAAGAAGTGTCTTTTCTTCGCTCAAGGTGCCCATTCTTACAGATCTGTCTGATGTTCTCACAGGATGCCCTCCAGGGTGAAGGAATGGAGTCTCCTTGTGGTGGGCAGGTCCACTCATCTCTTAATGGAAGAATTTGAGGGAAAGTGTTGCCAACTTTGTCTTAGTATCTCGATAAAAGACAATATGAATATCTGCTTCCCATTACTGTGACCCAGGAGGTTTGGACATTCAGAGTAGAGGAGTAATGAAATCCCCCAGGGTTGCTGTGAGCACTATCATGTACTAACATATACTGCCCTGGACATTCTGTCTGTCTTTGTGCTCTTTCTCAGTCGGCTCTTTGGTGAATTTGAGAAACGTCCATTGCGTTGTTTTGATCACAGACTGACATGCCATCTCAGAAGGCCCAGGAGGAGTCTGCTCACAGTGTCTGCACTTACATCCATCTGATTTCTCCTTCTGTCTTGAGCACTTAACCGGGCCACATAGCTCTAAGCCTCTATATGTCAGTTTTCTAATCTGTGGAATGGAAATAATCCTTCTTGTTCATTCATCCAGAGAGTAAGCCAAGAACCACATTCCCATAACGTGAAGAAAACTCTGTCTCCCATAGTCTTGTCTTCCTTAAGGCTTCACTTCAATACACTGGACTTCTGGCTTCCGGTTTGCCTTGGCTGTCATTTGGCATGGTGGGAGGGAGGGACTCACTCTGTTTTAGATTTCCCAAGTGGGACTTAGAAATCTCATTAATTGCCTGTCAGGTTTTAGTGGGCCTTGTCTGCGTTCATAGTCAATGTAAAAGGTTATGAACACGTTGGTGCCAGATTTTCCTTTTAAATATATGGGCTAGAATTTGTTTGATGTCAGTGCCTCTCCTAGCTCTCCTAGGTGTTTGGGGATCTGGGTTTACTGAGCACCGCATGAGTGCCAGATACTGCTTTATAAGCACCGTATGTCTGTTTTTATTTCTGTCCTTATGGCAACTTCGTAAAACCGGCATAGCTATTGCTTCACATTATAGTAAGAGGAAACTTAGAGACCTTCATGTTGAACGTACTCAGCTGCTACCTGAAAATGTTTGGGTCCATGCAGGTGCAACTCGGATGAGAGACCTGGCAATCTACTTCTCAAAACAATCAGTCACTGAAAACTCTGTGGAGCACAGTTTCTACTCTGAGGAACTTGGAGTTACCATGAGTCCGCCGAGCCAACTTGAGGACAACTAGTTTGTTTGTTTATTTAAAAGGAAGCTTGAGCTAAAATGAAGTTTTCCAGGCCCAGAACTTGTTGTTACTGTAGAGTCAGCATCAACTGGACTAAATGGGTGTGCTTTCTTTTTGTTTTGTTTTGCATTAACTGGTAAACTCAGCTGTCAGTGGCAAAAAAGATTGTATCCCACCTATCCTCAACGATTTTGTTATTTTGTCTGACTTGTTCGTGTGAACTCTTCTTCTGTCCTTTTAGAGAGTTGCTGGACAGGAAGGGCAATCTGTTCTCCTTCTATAAATAGATCTGACTTTGGAAAGGAGAGTCTCTTTTTGCTTAGATCTAGCTTGCTGAATGCCTCTGGGGATCGCAAGTTGTAGCCGCTGCCTTAGGCTCTTCCCCTGGTTAGCACAGGACCCTTTTCCCCACCAAGCCCTGGGGATGGCCCCATCACTGAACACATCCCCCAATTTCCCTTCATTCTGATAGCAGCCCCCGCAGAGGCACATTTACCAACAAAAGTCAGTCTAGTGTTGCAGCTGCGGGGGGGAAGGAGGGGCAAATTAGTAAATGGATGAATTATCTTTCTATTTGCACCTTCTGAAACAGGTTAATTATTTCAGTGACTGGCTTTGTCTTGATTACGAGGCATTAATAGCAATTAATGATAAAACTTCAAAAATGGTATAGGCAAATTAATAGGGGTCTCAGTAAAAATAAATTATAGTCATTATCGACTGTATCCAGCGTTCTCAAGACTGCCAAGTCGGTTGATTGAAAGTGGAAATGGAGTTTTGGGTCTGAATTCCTTAAATAATCCAACACCTCTTTATGTTGCTTTCTGATATAAAATTCCCTACAGTGAACTAACAATATTGTTTAGCTTAAAAGGCCTCAATTCTATGACTTAATTAAAAACCTTTCACAAATCAATTTTATTAACATATGTACATTTTATCTGCATTCACAAATATTATTTGATGACTGTGATGAAACTTTTTAATAAAATAGGAGCTTCTAAATTATGGGGAAAGAGCAGTTCAGGTCATAAAAAACGTAGAATTGTAGGAATGACTTTATCTAGCTTTAATTTTACTCAGCAGTTAGAAATGGAACTTTTTCTTTTCCCCTTAGAAATGTCCATTGAATAGCTAGCTGTAATAGCAAAATTAGCAATGACAACAAGGGTAGAAATAGCCTGGTGAAGTGGAGGGTCAACAAAAAAGAGGGATGCCTTCCTGAGGTGGATTGGCGCGGTGGCTGCAACAATGGGCTTGAACAAAACAAGTGTGAGGATGGAGCAGGACCGGGCAGTGTTTCGTGCTGTCATGCATGGCATTGCTCTGAGTTATAACAGACTTGACAGTCCCTAACAACATCAGCTATCAACATAGGACAGACTTTGAGGATCCTTCAGGACTAGGCAATGTTTCCTTCTGTTGTTCATTGGATCACAATGAGTCAAAATTAAATTGATAACACTTAACAACAACAACATTGAATAAGTCTCTCTAGGTGGTGTAAACAGGTAAATGCTGGGCTACTAACAAAAGGTTGGTGGTTCAAGTCCACTTAGAGGCACCTTAGAAAAAACACCTGGTGATTGCTTGCTGAAAAGCCAGTCATAGGAAACCTTATGGAGCACAGCTGTACTTTGACACACATGGAGTTCTCCAATGGTCAGAAAATCAACTCAACAGCAACTTCCTTTTTAACATTGTGAGCATCCTCCCATGGTACCTGAGATTGCATGCTGTCCTTCAGTGAGACCTTGTTTAATGTTCAGGTGTAGAGTGACTTTTGTGGTAGGAGAGGAGGACTTAGGCACAGTCAGGAGTGTGTCTAAGTTCTCCCAGTGTAGATGTGGTAAGGCTGGGATGTAAGCTCTGGTCGCTAACTCTGGTAGAGCATTTTCAATCACTCAGTTAACTGCTGAGTGAAGGTTGATTCATTTTAAGACCGAAAAACTTGTCTCTCTGGATACAGCACTCTGTCCTCTCCAGTATTCCTTCACATGTCATCAGAGAACACCAGACACAGTTATACCCCCCTCCTCCGATGTCAGCCCTAGAAATATGGAGCTGTCCCTCAAAGGAATCTCATTGTTGTTAAGTACCATCGAGCTGGTTCTGACTTCTAGTAGCCCTGTATAGAGTTTCCAAGGCTGTAAATCTTTGCCGGAGCAGAAAGCCTCATCTTTCTCTTGAGGAACAGCTGTGCTGGTGGGTTCACACTGCCGACCTTATGCTTCACAGTCCAGTGCTTATCCTCCAGAGCCACCTTGCTAGGCTGCCTTAAAATGTAATTAAGGTTTAGGGACCAATGTACCAGGATGAGTCAGAAAGTATGGTTATAAAGTGGTAGAAACCTTTATTTTAAAAAAAATATCAAAGGGTGAAGCTCTTGTTTCTCAATGTATCTAGGTCTTGGAAGGTGGTGTTTCCATCTCTCTAAACCTTCCTCAGACTCCTTGTGTGGCACTGTAGGATCGGCACTGGTTTGCAGTTCAAACTCACCAGCTGCACTTTGGAAACTCCATACAGGGTCACTATGAATCAGAACCGACTTGAGGACACTTAACAACAACAAAACCTTCCCCAGAAAACTCTGTGGTGTTGTATTTGCACCATGACAAAATGGCAGTTTTGGCATCCTCCAGGGATTCAAAGTGTGTTCCTTTTCAATCATCTTTGAGTTTGGGGGAACAGAAAGAAGTCTGAAGAGACTAGAGGCTGAACAGGATAAGGTTTCTCAATGAAGTTGTCCTAAAACAGCCTTTGCTAACCTTGAAGAATGAGTAGGTACATTGTTGTGATGGAAAAAATTCCTCAGCACAAATGTCCTGACCTTTTAGTCCATCATGAAGTTATCAGTTTTCTTTAAGGCTTTTCCTATAAGACCCTCTGATCATCCTATGTCCTTTAAGAAATCAATTCAGCTGCCCCTTGAGAATTCCCCTCAAACAGTCACCGAAACCTTCTAAGCTGACCTCTCTGCTTTGAACTGAACCAGCCTAGCAGATTTCCTCTGACATCACGGTTTCCATTGGACTTTATTTTTTTTAAGCCACTCTAAAAGGAGCTCTGGTAGCATAGTGGTTACAAATCGGGCTGTGAACCTTAAGGTCAGCAATTTGAAACTACCAGCCGCTCCGCAGGAGAAAGAGGAGGCTTTCTGCTCCTGTAAAGATTTACAGGGTCGCTATGGGTTGGAACCAACTTGATGGCACATAACAACAACAACAACAGTGAGATTAAAGGAGCTCTGATAGTGTAGTGGTTACAAATCGGGCTGCTATTCTCAAGGTCGCCAGTTCAAAACTACCAGCTGTTCTGTGGGAGAAAGATGAGGCTTTCTGCTTCCATAAAGATTTACAGCCTTGAAAACCCTGTGCAGGGTCACTATGAGTCGAAACTGACTCCACGGTACTTAACAACAACAACAAAATGAGGCTAAGTTCCTGGGAGAACCTGTCTCCAACCGCCCACTGATGGCAGAGACATATTTAAGCATTAGGAATAAACTTGTGCATGAATGAGCGATAGTAGCAATAACTTTGAATTCACCCTCATGTTGTCTTCACACGGGTTAGTCCCTCACCTGAGGAAAGGTGGTTTCTAGTTGTCCTTGTCTTTGTTCTTAATGCCAACAGCTGCCACTAGATGCCCTCACTGATATGGAGACTTGATGGGTCTGTCCATATTGGTCTTACACACCTGCTTCAGGATTTTATGGGCTTTGGCCATTTTGACCCCACTTGAACAGTATTAAACCTCATATAGCAGGCATTGCTACCTATCCAGATGTCTAGACTATTTTATATTTTCTAGCTTGTTCTTTCTTTCCTGGAGAATTGGTACATTTGAATGATGGTATTAAGGAATAATATCAAAGATACCGTAGACTGCCAGAAGAATGAACAAGTCTGTCTTAGAAAAAGCAGAGCCACAATGCTCCTTAGAAGCCAGGATTGTGAAACTTCATCTTATATACATTGGACATGTGATCAGGAGGGACCAGTAAGGACATCATACATGGTAAAGTAGATGGTCAGTGAAAAAGAGGAAGACCCTCAAAAGATGGACTGTCACAGTGGTTACAGCAAACGGCTCAGACAATAGCAATGATTGTGAGGTTGGTGCAGGACCAGGCAGTGTTTCGTTCTGTTGCACATAGGGTCTCTATGAGTCTGAACCTACTCGAGGGCACAAAAAAACAACAGCAACCCAGAGCCCTCATAGCACAGTGGTTAAGCACTTGCCTGCCAAGTGAAAGGTCAGCAATTTGACCTTGTAATCTGCTTCCGTAAAGATTTAGAGCCTACGGGCTAGAGCTACTCTCTCCTGCTGTTTTTCAGTGCTGTTGAGTCGGTTCCAATTCACAGTGACCCTGTGTAGGATTTCTGAGGCTGTAAATTATAAAAAAGCTTCATCTTTCTCCTGTGGAGCAGCTGGTAGGTGAAAACTACCTACCTTGTGGTTACCAGTCTAGTGCTTATTGTTCAGATCCACCAAACTCTCTAGTCCAAAAGGGTCATTATTTGACTTTGGGACAAATCTCTATCTTGTTTAATGACTTTTGTTGTTGTTAAGTGCCATTGAGTTGTTTCTGACCCATAGCGACTCTGTATAGGGTTTCCAAGGAGCAGCTGGTGAGCTTGAACTTCCAACCTTGCAGTTCAAACTGACTTTGCAGTCCAGTGCATTAACCTACAGTGCCACCCCAGTGACCCTGGGGATCAGAAATTGTGGCTGTGACTTAGGGTTTTATCTGAGTTATCAAAGGATTGTTCTTCCCCGCTGAACTGCAAGGATGGCCCCCATCACCAAACAGGTTCTCCAGTTTCCCTTAATTCTGATACAGCTGCTGAGGGTGCCCAATGGCATCCAACAATGTCCATTAACAACAACAGCAACCAGAAGAGCGTTGAGGATCTGTACCTTAACGTAGTAAAACAAGCCAAAGACATTGCCATCGAGGCAATGACTAGCCTATATGTAGAGCTGAGCTCCAGAGGTCTGCTTGGCTGGTAGGAATATATAGATTGTATCTTCTCCCCACCCCCAAGAATATTTTTGAATGTTAATCTCTGGATTCAGTGGGCATTTTAGACAACGCAGCAAGACAGATCTTCTAGATTCTCAGGAGTCCATTGTTCATCGGAGTACTCTGTCTTATATCATATCCACATGCCATCAGGATGTATTGATAATTACTGGCAATTAGAATGCAAAAGTTGGAAATAAACATGAAGGATCAGTAGTTGGAAAATATGGCCTTGGTGGTAGAACTGGTGCTAGAGATCAACATGATAGAATTTTGCAACACCAATGACTTCTTAATTGCCAGTACCTTTCTTAAACAACATAAAAGGCAATTAGGCACATGGACTTCACCAGATCGGATGCACAGAGATCAAATTGACTACATCTGTGGGAAGAAATGATGGAAAAACTCCACATCAACCGCCAGAACAGGACCAAGGGCAGACTGTAAAACAGACCACCAATTTCTCATAAGCAAGTTTTAGACTGACGCTGGAGAAAATTAAAACAAGTCCATAAGAGTCTTTTTAGGGACTAACAGAGATTGAGTCTAATATTTTTTGTCAAAACTAAAGGACATCCCTTTCATGGAAGCATTGGAGGAGGTCTAGTGGAAGTCACAGTTGTAGTGATTTGCCATCATTGCTTTTGGAGTTCCTCTACAATTTCTATAAATCCTGAGTCGTGATGCCTCGCAGAAAGCTGTGCACCCACATTGCTCTCAATCCCTCCCGAAAGTGCTCAGGGTCTAGAATACACTTTTAGGCACATTTCTCCCAAGACATGGTCCTCATAGCCCACATTCACTGAATTATCATTGACCTTCTGCATTTGAAATCAGCCCAAATGCTCCAGCTTCTTTCTGAATGTACTGGAAGATCATACATACATGGTTAGCACTTTATTTTTATTTCAACTGGGAACAAACTTCGTTTTAGCTCAGGAACACTCAGATAATATACTTGTCAGCAGATATCTTAGGAAGAAGCTGAGCTGTACTGTGATAACCCTATTTCTTTATACTCACAGCTCTTGCTATCCACATTTCTCCCTCTCTCTGTTTTCAACCTGAGATTTATTATTGGTGTTGATTTTAGACCAACATATAAATGAAGTTGGGTTGACGTTAAGGGGGGAAAAAAAAGCCTTGTTTCCAGCAGATTGGGTAGAGGACCAGTTGGTTTAAACAGATAACCTTGGGTCGTATCAGAAAATGTTTCCTCTATTCTTACTTCCTGGGACCACGTTTATTCATTTAGAGGAAGCCATCGAAGACAGGAAAAGAAGTCTTTTCCTCTCTTCAGATTTCCTGATTTGTTTGTCCCTCTGTTGTGACACTCAAGGGTAATTCTGGGATGGCAACTTGTAACAAAAAGAAGAGTGATTGGGAAACAAGGGAATTTCTTCCATGGTTAAAGGTTTGCATTTTTCACTATGGAAGCATCGAAGTGTTCTTTGTTGGGCTGTTTGTGGAAAGCAACGATCCAACTGTTTTCCTCAAGAGAGAAGGGTGAGTTGGAGGGAGAGACCGAAAGGACCAAGAGGGGGAACCCAGGCATCCTTCACCTCCTCTCTTATCCCATGTGCTCACATCCTGTGTGGCACTGCTCTGTGGCCTGATGTGTGGCATCCTTATTCATTATTTTTCATTGTGGTAGAAATGCAAGGGGGCTTCAAAAAGAAAGCTCCTGGAGAAACAGATTGAAAAGATAATGGATTTTTTCCATGAACTGGGTGAAGTTCCCTCATATATACAGGGAGCCCGAAGGAGGCACGATGGTTTAAGTGCTTGGCTGCTAACAGAAAGGTTGGTGGTTCAAACCCAACCACTGGCTCTGTGGGAGAAAGAACTTGTGATCTGCTTCCATAAAGATGAGACCTTCTGGAGGTATAGGCATAGATATGGATGTAGATGTAGGAATTGTTGTTGTTAAGTGCCGTGAAGTTGGTTCTGACTCTGTACAGGGTTTCCGAGGCTGTAAGTCTTTATGGGAGCAGAAAGCCTCATCTTTCTCCGGCGGAACAGCTGGTAGTTTCGAACTGCTGACCTTGTGGTTCATAGCCCGATTAGTAACTACTATGCTACCAGAGCTTCTTAGATGTAGGAATAGATCTAGATAAATAAATCAAAAGGGTGGTCTCGTTTGTTGACTTGTAGGTACACCTTATAAGGAAGTGAAACCTCCATGAACCTCTTTCTCAAAACAGTGGATCCTTCAGGTCTTAGGGTTTTTCATACAGCTGGGGAGGGGTCATGGGGAAGGGTATAACAATACAAAGCTCTCTCTTATGTCATTCCAATCAAGCAAAGTCTTAAAAAAGTAACAGGGCTGAGAATATCCACTAGTAGTGTGGCTTCCCAAGCAGGTTTCCCTATAAGGAAGACGAGAAAGTTCAAGGTGAATTCCTTGAACTTCAGTTACCATTATTTCCAGTCTGCAAATGAAAAAGTGTGGTATGTGGGAGCCAGGGAGAATCACTTCAATTTAGTCTGGTTGGCACAAGATCTTTATCCAAGATCATTATCGTTGTCTGAGGAGGGCCCATTATTGTGGTTTTCCAGGTGCATTCTGCTGCATGAGTTGAGGTCCTTTACCCTGTTATTTATATTTATCTCTCTCTCTTTTTTTTTTTTTTTCTTTCTTTTCCCCATGTATGTACTCAAAGGATTTAAGATAATTTCCTGTATTCCACAGGGACTCAGATGGAATTTCTTTATTTTTGGTTTTATCTACTGAAGACACTTTTCTAGTTGCAGATCCTGCTGGTGAATCACACTTTGTTTTCAATAGCATTTGTGTGCATAAAAGAGATGCAGAAGCTAGACCTAGTAGCCCAGAAGGCAGGCTTTTGGGGTTAAGTAGGGGACAAAAGGTCCAGAGCAGTCTAGTATAGTCACTGAGGCTGAATTATGCTGCTCCTCAAAATTCCTCTTCATCAAGGAAATCGAAGCAACAGGTGTGGATATCCGCTTCATAAAACTCTATGTAGCAAACAGCTATTAAGCACTTAATGTTTGCCGGATGCTAGGAAACACATAGGCCTGAGGACTAAGGTGCACTTGATGCAAACTATGGTATTTTCAGTAGCCTCATATGCATGTGAAAGTTGGACAATGAATAAGGGAGACCTTAGAAGAATTTATGCATTTGGGTTATGGTGTGAGGAAAAATATCGAAAGTCCCATGGACTGCCAGAGAACAAACAAATCTGTGTTGGAAGAAGTATAGCCAGAATGCTCCTTAGAAGCCAAGGTGGATAGCTTCTTCTCTCATTCTTTGGACATGTTATCAGAAGAAGCCAATCTGTGTAGCAGGACATTATGCTTGGTAAAGTGGAGGGTCAGTAAAAAAGAGGAAGACCCCTAACAGGATGGATTGACACATTGGCAGCAGCAGTGGGCTCAAGGATAGCAACAGTTGTGAGGCTGGCACAGGACCCGGCAATGGTTTGTTCTGTTGTGCATAAGGTTATTATGAGTTGTAACCAACTCAAAGGCGCCTAACAACAACAATGAAACACACAAAACAACAACAAAGAAATCAGTTGGCATTGAGCTGATTCTAATTCACGGCAGCCTTGTGTGTCAGAGGAGTAGGATGTTCCATAGGGTTTTCCATGGCTGATGTGTTTTGGAACTATATCACTAGTTCTTTCTTCCAAGGCACCCATGGGTGGGCTGGAAGCATACAGGGATTTACAAATGGCAACACCTTCAAGAACTTATGACATGCACAATGGCAGATCTGTACATGTACAGTGATTATAACGCTTGGCCCAACATGAGAGCTCTGTCTTAGCTTGAGTTCCACTTGTTGTTGTTGTAGTTTGGTGTCATTGAATGTGTTCTGACTCATAGGGACCCCATGTGCAACAGAACGAAACACTGCCCGGTCCTGAGCCAGTCTCACAGCTGCTACCATTGTTGCTGCCACTGTGTCACTCATCTTGTTGGGGTCTTCGCTGGCATGTTACCAAGCAGGATGTCCTTCTCCAGGGACTGGTTCCTCCTGATCACAGGTGCAAAGTACATGAGATTAAGTCTTGCCATCCTCTCGCTTCTGAGGCACATTCTAGCTGAACTTCCGACTCAGATTTGTTCCTTCTTCTGGCGTTGCACAAAGATTTGAGTGCCATGGTATTTTTAAGGCAAGGTAGGGGTATGGGAAGGTGATACAGGGGATGTTGGGGAGCTTGTCACCATAGTGAGTACCAGGCTCAGTTCCCCAAAGAAACCTCAGGGAAACTGTAAAGCTACCTCTCACCTCATTGCTGCTTTCCTAAGACACAGAGAGTACTAGAGTGTGAATTCATCATAAACAAAGAGATTAAGAACAACTCTCAGAGGCATTATTTTACCAGCATGCACCCTCTGCTTTCTCCTCCCCTCTCTCCCTCATCCTTCCCCTTCTTCCCCCTTCTCCATGGCAAACACACCCCATCCTGTGCCATCCCCATGATTGGTTGTAGATCGGATCATTATGCTCCATCAGGATTTCATTGGCTGATTTTTGGAAGGAGATCACCAGGTCTTTCTTCCTATTCTGTCTTCATCTAGAAGCTCAGTTGAAACCTGCTCAGCATCCCATTGACACGTAGACCTCCACTGACAGACAGGTGGTGGTTGCACATAAAGTGCCCTAGCCAAGAATCGAACCTAGGTCTCCAATATGGAAGGGGATAATTCTACTACTGAGCCATCACCATCACTATCAGGCAGAGGAGTAACTTCCACTCTTCCTGTGCAAGGCTGTATTGACCAGTAAGCATGGTATACACTGGCTTGCATTGAGCAAAGTTGGCGTGGACTTAATTGTATTGACTTGCAACCCCGTGGTGGGCAATTTCACGTCGGTTTCTCCCCATCACTGACGTGGTAGAGAACAGGTGACATTGTGCACTGCAGATGGGCGGGAAGGCACAATTGGATCAGGGCAGACCTTGCTAGCTGGGTCATCAGCCCTGTTTAAATCCCAGGCTTTCCTCTGACCTCTGAACAACGCTTTTGGCTTGGAGCATTTCTTCTCAGGTGGATGAGGCATTGAAGGCTTCCCACTGCCCCCCATTGGCCTGGCTAGCAGCTTCCACCCTGGTGGGCTCGGGCTCAGTGCCCAGCTTGGCACATTTAGAGGAATAATTCAAGGGCATTTCTTCTTGAAGCTTAAAGTCATCTATTATTATGCAGTTATTCTAGAACTCCCGTCAGAAAACTGACCCCATCTTATAAAACATACCATCGTCCTACACTGTTGCTTCGCCAAACTTCCCACAGTGCCAATGTTGAAAAAAAGTTTTTTAGTTTTGGTCCTTGTACTAAAGGGCAGATGACACACTTATACATTTACATGAGAAGCAAGTCAGCAACTGTTGTCCCTTGCATGAGGTGTTTGAATCGCTCCTATGTCCAGTTATGAAGTCTACCACTCATCTGCCAGTCTGTCCAGCTGTGGTGGCTTGCATGTTTCTGTGATGCTGGAAAAGGTGCTACCAAGATCTGAAATACCATCTGGGTCATCCCTGGTGGACAGATTTCAGCTGCACTTCCAATCTAAGACTGACTAGGCAGAAGGTGAGCCACTGAAAACATTATGAATAGCAGTAGAACGTTGTCAGCTGTGCCTGAAGAAGAGCCCCTCAGGTTGGAAGACACTCAAAGTACGACTGGGGAATAACGGCCTCCTCAAAGTAGAGTTGGTCATGGTTATGAGAATGGAGTAAAGCTTTCAGGATTCTTATATGTTGATGGAGCACAATTCAAAATGAGGCGAAAAGCTGCAAAAATGCATTTATAATTGCAACTTGGAATGTACAAAGTATGAATCTAGAAAATTTGAAAGTAGTCAAAAATGAAATGGAACACATAAAGACCAATACCCTAGGCATTAGTGAGCTGGTATAGACTGGTATTGGCCAGTTTGATCAGACAATCATATGGTTTACTATGCTGGTAATAACAAATTCATGAATGGTGTTGCATTCATCATCAAAAAGAACATGTTAAGATCTGTCTTGAAGTACAGCACTGTCTGTTGTGGGATAATATTCATACGCCTACAAGGAAGAGCAGCTGATACCACTATTGTCACATTTACACACCCACCACGAAAGCCAGTAAGGGTGAAACTGAAGAATTCTAATATCTTTAATCTGAAATTGATCAAACATGCAATCAGGATGCATTGATAAATACTGATGATTGAAATTCAAAAGTTGGAAACAAAGAAGATGGGTCAGTAGTTGAAACATGGCTTTGGTGATCCCATGATAGAATTTTGCAAGACTAATGACTTCTTCATTGCAAATACCTTTTTTAAAACAACATAAAAGGTGACCACACACTTGGACTACACAGGAATCAAACTGATGATTTCTGTGGGAAAAGACCTTGGTAAACCTCTGTATCATCAGCCAAAACAAGGCAAGGGGCAGACTGTGGAATAGACAATCAATTGCTCATATGCAAGTTCAGGCTGACTCTGAAAAGAAAAAAATTTAAACCATGAGATTCAAAATACGACCTTGAAAATATCCCACCTGAATTTAGAGGTCATCTCAAGAATAGACTGGGTTCCTTTCTTCACCATCGTGTGACTGCTGCTATGGTCCATCTTCATTCACTCTGTCTTCTCATAAGACTTTCAGGATCAAGAGGTTCCTGGCAAAGAAACAAAAGCAGAATCGTCCCATTCCCCAATGGTGGATTCAAATCAAAACTGGTAGTAAAATCAGATAACAACTCCAAGAGAAGACATTGGCAAAGATCCTAGCTGGGTCTCTAAGGAGTCGCACACATGATGATACAGCACGTAATAGACCCAGGTCCTAGCACTCTACCATAGCAAGTTCAATTTTACCAAGATTTAATCAATTGAACATGTTTTGCAAAACTTCTGGTTTCTTCCTTTATTTTTATGCTTCTGCATTTTAAGAGGTTGGCTAATATGTGAGACCTTTGGTTTGAAAAAAAAGAATAGATTGGATGCATTAGACACTAATGACCAAAGACCAGAAAAGTTATGGGATGACATCAAGAACATCATGCATTAAAAAAGCAAATGGCCATTAAAAAGAAAAGAAAGAAAAAGAAAAAAAGACAGGAAAGATAGAAAGATCAAAATGGATATCAGAAGAAACTTTGAAACTTCCTCTTGAGCATAGGGAAGTGAAAGCAAAGGGGAGAAATGAGGAAGTACAATGAGCTGAACAGAAAATTTCAAAGGGCAGCTTGAGAAGACAAAGCCAAGTATTATAATGAAATGTGCAAAAACCTGGAGTTAGAAAATAAAAAAGGAAGAACATGCTCGGCATTTCTCAAACTGAAAGAACTGAAGAAAACATTCAGTCCTTGACTTGCAATATTGAAGAATTCTATGGGCAAAATATTGAATGGTGCAGAAAGTATCAAAAGAAGATAGAAGGAATATATGGAACCACTGTACTAGAAAGAAATGGTCGGTGTTCAGCTATTTCAAGTGGTAGCATATGATCATGAACTAATGGTACTGAAGGACCAAGGTTCATTGAAGGCACTGGCAAAAAACAAGGATCCAAGAACTGATGGGATAGAAATTGAATGATTTCAACAAACTCATGCAGCAATGGAGGCACTTATTTGTATATGCCAAGAAATGTGGAAGACAACTACCTGGGCAGTCTATTGGAAGAGATCCATATTAGTGGCCATTCCAAAGAGAGTTGACCCAACAGAATGTGTAAATCATGAAACAGTATCATTGACAATCACATGCAAGTAAAATTTAGCTGAAGATAATTCAAAAATGGTTGCAACAGTATATTGACAGGGCACTGCCAGAAATTCAAGCTGGATTCAGAGAGGACTTAGAATTAATGTTAGCATTGCTGACGTCAGATGGTTCTTGGTTGAAAGTAGAGAATACCAGAAAGATGTTTACTTGTGCTTTACAGACTGTGCAGAGGCTGTAGACTGTGTGACTCATGACAAGCTATTGCTAGCATTACGAAGAATGAGTATTCCAGAACGTTTAGTTGTGTTTATGAGGCACCCATACATAGACCAAGAGGCAGTCATTCGAATAGAACAAGGGAATACTGACTGATTCTGATCAGGAAAGATGTGTGCCATAGTTGTGTTGTTTCACCATACTTGTTCAATCTGTATACTGAGCGAATAATCTGAGAAGCTGAATTATATGAAGAAGAACATGGCATCAGGATTGGAGAAAGTCTCATTAACAACCTGTGATATTCAGATGATACAACCTTGCTTGCTGGAAGTAAAGAGAACTTAAAATACTTACTGTTGGAGATCAAAAACTACAGTCTTCAGTATGGATTACACCTCAGTGTAAAGAAAACAAAAATCTTCACAACTGGGCCAATAAATAACATCATGATAAATGGAGAAAAGATTGAAGTTGTCAAAGACTGGTGTGGCTGGCTCTGTGGGTTAATGCGCCAGACTGCAAAGCCGTTTGAACTGCAAGGTCAGCAGTTCAAGCTCACCAGCTACTCCTTGGAAACCCTGTACAGGGTTGCTGTGGGTTGGAATCAACTCAATGGCACTTGACAACAGCAACAACATAGAAGAAACCCAAAATGCAGCATCAGGGTTGGAGGAAGATTCATTAACAACCTGCAATATACAGATGATACAACCTTGCTGAAAGTGAAGAGGACTTAAAACATTTACTGATGAAGATCAAAGAGCACAGTCTTCGGTATGGATTACATCTCAATGTAAAGAAAACAAAAATCTTCACCACTGGACTAATAAACAACACCCTTATCAAGGGAGAAAAGGTTGAAGTTGTCACGGACTTTATTCTTCTTGGATCAACTATCAACACTCACGGAAGCAGCAGTCAAGAAATCACATGATGTATTGCATTGGGCAAATCTGCTGCACAAGACCTTTTTAAAGTGTTGAAGAGCAAGGATGTCAGCTTGAGGACTAAGGTGTGCCTGACCCAAACCATGGTGTTTTCAATAACCTCATATGCATGTAAAAGCTGGACAGTGAATAAGGAAGACCGTAGAAGAATTGATAATTTTGAATTATTGTGTTGGAGGAGAATATTGAAAGCGCCATGAACTGCCAAAGGAACCAATAAATCTGTTTTGGAAGAAGTGCAGCCAGAGTGCTCCTTGAGGCCAAGATGGCCAAACTTCGTCTCTCATACTTTGGACATATTGTCAAGAGGGACCAGTCTCTGGAGAAGGATATCATTTTGTTAAGGTGGAGAGTCAGAGAAAAAGAGGAAGACCCCCAGCAAGATGGATTGGCCGAGTGGCAGCATCGATGGACTCAAGCGTGGCAACAGTAGTGAGGTTGGCCCAGGATCGGGCAGTGTTTCATTCTGCTATACATAAGGTCGCTGTGGGTCGGTACCGACTCGATGGCACCTTACAACAACAACAACAACAACATAGAAAAATTGATGCATTCGAGTTATGGTGCTGAAGAAGAATATTGAAAAGTACCATGGGCTGCCAGAAGAACAAACCAATTGGTGATGGATGACGTACAGCAATTCAGAAAGCTCTTTAGAAGCCATGATGGAGAGACTTCATTTCTCATACTTTGGACATATCATCAGGCCAGACCAGTCCCTGGAGGACATTGTACTTGGTAAAGTGGAGGGTCAGTGGAAAATAGGAAGACCCCCAATGAGATGGATTAGCACAATGGGTGCAGCAATGGGCTCAAAGATAACAATAATTGTGAGGATGGTGCAGGACCAGGCAGTGTTTTGTTCTGTTGTGCATAGAATCAGCATGAGTCGGAACCAACACAATGGCACCTAACAAAACACGTCCACATTCCTCAATGGTTTATCCATCTTAGCTCTTTCCAAAACAAGTAAGCCAGCTGTAGCAGTTGTGTTTCATCACTTTCGTTTCACTCTGTCTTGTAAAAAGAGCCAATGGAAATACATTCTTTGTTAAGTCCGGTTCATTTCCAAATGTGTTATTGTGGTTGTTTGTAAATACCATTATAAACATGGGACAAAGTATACCTGGGTTGTTTGTCGAGTTGTCATGCTATTTCTATATCATCTCTTGTCAATAGGAAAGTCCTAAATAAGTCTATTGAAATAAAAATTGAAGTGCACATAAAGATAAAATTGTAAGTGGAATTTACTGCAATATTTTCTCTCTTTTCCCTGCTAGTGTTGGTGACAATAAACCAAAAGATTTGAGGCAACTACATCATCAGGGTCTCTGGGGACAGCTGGGGTTTGTGTCATTGGGTTTGTCTCCAAGAGCACATTCTCCCTCCCTGCTCACCTCCAGACCTCCGTTTGTGATGGGCTTCTGGCTGATAAATTACAAAGCAGACAAGTTTCCTTAAATACCTCCACACATAGCAGATGAAGCTTATGAACCAGACCCACCTGTGTAGGAGTTGGGTGGGCTAAGGTAGAAAGGGAATCTGGGGATTATCTATGTCAGGAACAAGGAGGTGCGCTCTGCTTATTTCTGTGTGGGTGAAAAAGTGCATCTTCAAATTGCCCTGTTCTGCCTCAAGAAACTCCGCTATGGGGCCTTAGGGAGTGACAACCTGGGTCAGCCTGCTGCTCACGCATCTTTCACTGTTGGACTTTCTAATAAGACAATTACCTACGCACCGCCCCCTCCTGTCTAGTCATTCCAGCTTGTAGAGAACCCCTGTAAGACTTCCAAGGCTGTAAATCAAGTATGATATCCTTCTCCAGGGACTGGTCCTTCCTGATCTTCTTGTTGTTAAGTACCATCAAGTCAGTTCTGACTCATATAAGGTCAGAAGACCCTGTATAGAATTTTCAAGGAGCAGATGGGTTTAAACGGCCAACCTTGTGGTTAGCTGTCCAGCGCTGCTCCTACAGCATCACACCTGGACTTAGTCAATGATCTTAGTCAACTGAAAACACACACACACTTGTTCCTATAGATACATCTATATGTTGTTGTTAAGTGTCAAAGGGTTGATTCTGACTCATAGAAACCCTGTATAGAGCTTCCGAGGCTGTAAATCTTTGCTGGAATAAAAAGCTTCATCTTTCTCCCCTTGATTCCTTTCTGACTGTCTTGCTCATCTTCCTTGTAATTGCCTTGACTCCAGAGGTCTTCATTGTTTCTGAACTCGGTCAGCTCTTCTCTGTCAGTCTCTTTGCTGACTCTCAGTCGTTTGCTGGTTGAAGTCCCAACTCCTCAGTATGGTCCTACCTCCCTCCGCACCTTATCTGCAGCTACCCCCAGCTCACAATTTCCCTGAAACCATTTAGAACAAACTGATTCCCACCTCTTTTCTGTTCCTGATGTGCCTTTCCTTCTTTTGTCTGTCTGGCCAATACTATTTTAGGCTGGATTCTCAAGAAAAACAAAACCAGTGAAGCTTATATAGGTGTAGAGTGATGTAGCTCAAGGAAGTGACTCGCATGGTCAACGCAATCTATAAATATTATTATTTTTATTACATGCCAAAAAGAAATTGAAGACCAAGGAAGGTTGCTCAACATTGACCTTGTTAATAAGACTTCTATTGCTCTGGTAGCGTAGTGGTTACGAGTCAGACTGCTAACTTCAAGGTCAGCAGTTCAAAAGTGCCAGCTGTTCTGTGGAAGAAAGATGAGGCTTTCTGCTCCCGTAAAGATTTACAGCCTTGGAAATCCTATGCAGGATCGCTAAGAGTCGAAACCAACTCCACAGTGCACCACCACCACCATCTATTGCTAGTTTTGTTGTCAATATTATTTTCTCTTAGGATGCTATTTTTAGACTTAGGATGCTATTTTTAGACCACTTGGATTTGGAGCAGCAGGGTTTTGAGGTTGCAAGTGCCCATATGTATTTGAACTTCCTTATTTGTTATTGTATTGAGAGCCATCGAGTAGGTTCTGACCCCCGACACTCTCATGTCACAGAGTAGAACTGCCCCCATGGGGTTTCCTAGGATGTCATCTTTATTGGGAGCAGATTGTCAGAACCCTGGGGTGGCTTCAAATCTCCCATGTTTCCTTACTTGCTAGGACTTCATATAGACTTGGTTAATCTGCTTGTTTTTCATTTGGTTCGTTTTTTTTAATGTTTTATTGTGAATTATGTGATAGTTTACATGGGAGAACATTAGTTTTACATTCATCCTATCGTATATCGTTTCATTGCCATGGTTACAATCCCCTCCATGCATCATCAACCAACCAAAGGTCATACCCTGCAAGCCTGTCCCCCGGTCACCAGCACACAGTCCCTCTCCCTCTCTGGGTCTAAAGTCCCCAGCTGCTCCATCTCTCCATGTCATCGTCTCTGCCTCCATCTCAGGCGTCACTGCTTCTCTGGGTAAGGTCCCTCTCTCCACTCTTCTCTCTTGATGGTCCCAGGGACCTCTACTCCTAGACTGAAAAGTTAATCACTCCGCTCCTTGCTACAAAACATCTCCCTTTACATTTACAACCCTCACAATCAGTCCTGATAACAATTATTCACCATTGTATCACAAGAGACCTATCCGCATTTCCTTTCAACAGCCCCACCTACACAAATTGGATACTACTCAGTGAAGATTCTACCTTCCTCCATGCCCTGTGGATCTAGGTTCCCTCTTGAAAGCTTGTAAGCCAATCACTTCTTGCCTTTGTAACCCCCCCACTTTGGGTAGCCAATGTCCAAGTTGCCCATCCCTGTCTACTCTTTGTATGGAGGGGGTGGGAATGATCCTCGCTGTAAAGATTTGTTTCCTCTTTTGAGCTACTGCATCCACAGGTGTAGGTCAAGTTCATCAAATTGTATCAGCATTTGGTTCATTTTTTAAAATAATATTTAACTTTGTTTTAGGTGAAAGTGTACACAGCAAATTAAATAGGTTCCCCTTTATTGTATTATATCTTAAGTATATGTCCCTTTACTATATTCATTTACTGTTTACCACTGTTACGTGTCAGCATTGTTTCCATTCTGTTGGTTCTGTTTCCGTAGATCCAGCTTCCCTTCCCCTCCCTGCCTTCTCATCTTTGCTTTTGGGTCAATGTTGACCGTTGGGTTTCACATGGTTCATTGTTTAATGGCGCACTGGACTCCTAGTATGCTGTGCATTGTATAAGACGATCTATTATTTAGGTTGAAAGGTGCTTGCTATTTTTTCCCCTAACTTTTGATTTTGAATTGGGTGAAGGCTTGCAGAGCAGATCTGTTGTCTGCTCAATAATTCATGCACATTTTGTTTCCTGTCATTGTTACTTTGTGATGTAACATGTACCATGGGCACAAATGTAACAGCACTCATCCCACTTCCCCCCTGTGTTTCCATTTCCATTCATCCTTCTTTCCTGTAACTTTCTGCTTTCAGAGCTTTCCTCCTGAGCAAATGCTCTCCCTTTGGTCTCAAATGGTTGTTTGATCTAAGGAGTACGTACCTTCCTAGTGTTATTGTCTTAGCTTTTAGTTGAAAGCATATTTATTTTTACAAAAAGGAAAAACTCTCTAAAGACACATTGAGAAGTTAAGACTTGAGGATTCTTGTTAATCTTGCAGTCTGTGGCAGCTGCCCTGGTACAGATTTCCTTAACAAAATCCTCTCTCATGAAGCGCATCTACTGGTACTGGATGCGAAGGTGGTTCATTATGACAGGAAAGCTATGCTTGTGAGGTGTGCGTCTCGGGCAAATGTGAGTGGGCATCTCTGAACTGAGGACAATGATCAATCTCATTATTTTCTGGTAGGGCTACAGGAAGAACTTGCTGAGATGTAGGTAGCAGAGCCCTTGACCCTGCTCCTCATCTGGGTAACTGCTGTGAAGTGCTCAGGAGGTGTCCTTGGTTACAAACCAGGACACTCAAAATCACAGTTTTAATTGAGAAAACCAAGATGTCTGTGAGCTCTGTACTCAGATATTCTAGCTAATTCCACTTCTTCAGTACATAGATCTTGATCTACTGAAAGAAAGCTGTATTTTTAAATGAGTCTCTGAGATCCTTGAAACAAAAGAGTTTAGGGATGTGCACATATGTTCACAAGTCTACAGGCAGCTTCTGTGGATGGCCCAGATGTTTCCCCTCCAGAGTGGTAGAAGTCATTGTTAGATACTGTCAAGCCAACTGGATTCATAGTGGCCCCATGTGTCGGAGTACAACTGCCCTATTGCATTGACAGGTTCAAAGCGAGAGACTCAGCCATTGTTGTTGTTTGATCCATCAGGCTTTCATTGACTGATGTTTAGAAGCAGATCACCAGGCCCTTCTTCCTTATCTCTCTTAGTCTGGAAGCTCCAGTGAAACCTGTCTGCCACAGGAGGCTCTACTGGTATCAGAAATACTGGTGGCATTGCTTCCAACATCACAGAAACTTGTAAGACACCACAGTACGACAGACTGACAGACAAGTGGTGTCTTGAGATGTTAGCCAAACAAATTATTTACCTGGCTTAAGGTCTTGGGCAATCTGTAGGGTGAGTATGAAACCTGGTCTAGAGAAGATGAGTAAAAAGGGCATCCAGAGTGGCCCTAGCGTCCAGTGCTGGGAATGTAGGTCTGACAGAGAGAGACAAGATCATTGGAGCACGTTGTTGTTTTTAGGTGCTGTCAATTCGGCTCCAGTTCACAGTGACCCTGTGTACAACCGAATGAAACACTTTCCAGTCCTGTGCCATCTTCACAGTCATTAGTACGCTTGAGCCCATTGGTGTAGCCACTGTGTCAATCAATCTTGTTGGGGATCTTCGTCTTTTTCACAGACCCTCCACTTTACCAAGTATGATGTCATTCTTCAAAGACTGGTTCCTCCTACTACTAACATGTCCAAAGTATGAGAGTGGAAGTATGGTAAGCCTTGCTTCTAAGAAACATTCTGGCTGTACTTCCTCCGAGACAGATTTATTTGTTCTCTGGCAGTCCATAGTACTTTCAATATTCTTCACCAACACCATAACTCAGATGCAGTGATTCTTCTCCAGTATTTATTTATTCATTGCCCAGCGTTTGCATACATATGAGGTGATTGAAAATTCCATGGTCTGGGTCAAGTACACCTAAGTCCTCAAAGTAGTATCTTTGCTCTTTAGCATTTTAAAGAGATTTTTTGTAGTGGATTTGTCTAATGCAATACATTCTTTGATTTCTTGACTTTTGCTTCCATGGATATTGATTGTACATCCAAGTAAAATGAATTATTTTAATGCTGTGGTGTAAAATATTTCTGGAGGTCACCACCCCCGCCCCCTGCAGATGTTGGGGTTCTGGCACTATCCCTGGGTGGGTTGGTTTCCCAGCTGGACATACTGGGCAGTGTCAAGGACAATGAAAGCTGTTCAGGGAGAAACTGGAGCCACTAAAGATTCTGTCTTGCTCTCCTGCTCAGGGACCAGGCCAGCAGGAAGACTGGACCAAGGCAGGTGTTTACAGGAGACAGGAGCTATGGGCACAGAGACCTGGGGATGGAGCTGCACACAGAGAAAGAGTACCTGGTGCTGATCCATTTCATGCTTCCATGTTTCTAACAAAAAACACTCCTAGTTTATCCTTCAAACTTTTTCCTCCCTGGTCTTTTCATCTCTGAAGCACCAGTTTCCCCCCTCTATCCCTAATTTGCACCATCTGCATGGCCAATCCATCAGCATGTTGTGTGGCTCCTCATCTGAAGCATGCCCTAAGTCTAATGACTCCCCTTCCACATTCCCAGTCTAAACACCCATTATCTCTCACCTGGGCTCCTGCAGGCACCTGGCTGTTCTCCCTACAGCCTCCTTTGTTCCCTACAAGTAACTCCCCCAGCCTCTAGACTTTGCCTAGTTTAGGACTAAGTCTTATCCTAATTTAAGACAAAGTCTTATCTTACTGTTTCGTGGTTGGAAAGTTTCCAGTGGTTCCCATTTCTCATTGGGAACAAAGCCCAGAATTCCCACCAACATGACAAGGCCGTACATGTCTCAATCCTCACCATCTTCTCATCCCCAATGATGCATTCCTCCTGATGTGTCCAAAGCAGGTGAGTCAGGAAATGCACTGCTGTGAACCATAGATTTTCAGGGACTAATTCTTACATGTGAAAGTTGGACAGTGAATAAGTAAGACATACAAGAATTGATGCATTTGAGTTACGGTATTGAAGAAGTACCATGGACTGCTAGAAGAACCAACAAATCTGTGTTGGAATCTACAAGAGTTAAGGAGGTGGGGAGGTTGTTGTTGTATTTAGTACCATCGAGTTGGTGCCAACTCATAGCAATAGCAACCCCGTATAGAGTTCCCAAGGAGCATCTCGTGGGGTTGCACTGATGACCTTGTGGTTCACAGTGCAGTGCTGATTCTACATCACCACAGGGGGGATGGAGAGGGAAGATTATTTACGGATTAGAGGGTAGACACAGGTTAACATGGGTGACAGGGCAGGAAATATACAAGAGGGAGGTTAGCAGAGGAAACATCAAGACAATGATAGACACAGGGAGGAATACAATAGTTAAAGTGCTATAAATAGTTAACAGTAAATGTTGTTAACTGGTGGTACATGGAGGAGATTGCAATCATGTAATGAAACATAGTATATGATTTGCTGAATGTAAAACTGATGATTTTGTCTGTAAACCTTCACTCAATTCACAATAAAAAATTGGAAGAAAAAAAAATCTGTGTTGGGGAAGTACAGCCAGAATGTTCCTTAGTAGAGGATGGTGAAACGTCATCTCTTGTACTTTGAACATATTATCAGGAAGGGCCAGTTCCTGGAGAAGGACATCATGCTTGGTAAAGTGGAGGGTCAGGGAAAAAGAGGAAGACCCCTAAGAAGATTGTTTGGCACAGTGGCAGCAGCAATGGGCCACAAGGGTAGCAACGATTATGAAGATGACGCAGGACCGGGCAGTGCGTCGTTCTATTGTGTAAGAGGTCCCTAAGAGTTGGAACCGACTCAATGGCATCTAGCAAGAACAACAACAGTTTTTAGAAAGCAGTCCTTGTGGTGCAGTGGGTTCAGCATCGTGCTGCTAACCTCAAGGTCAGTGGTTGGACCCTACCTGCTGCTCCACAGGGGAAAGATGAGGTTGGCTGCTCCCCTAGAGATGTCCAGTCTCAGAAACCCTAAAGAGCAGTTCTACTCTGTACAACTTGATGGCAGCGGGTTAGTGGAATTTTGGGAAATAGATCATCTCCCTCCGATCTTCTTCTTCACTCTCCCCATCCCAGGCCACACAAGCCTCCTTGCTGTTCCTCAAACATACGGCATACAGATTCCGTACCAATGGCTTTGCAATTGATCTCCTTCTGTTACCACATATCCATGTGGCTGCTGGTGGTGGGGCCTCATTTCCTTCCATCTCTGCCCACCACCTCGTTCTGCTCCCCTCTCCATTGCTTACCCAGCCCCAGGTTTACCAGAAGTACTTCTGGTCACTGTTCTCTCAGCCACACCTAAATCACACATTGCTTGATTGCACTGAAATGGGATCTCTTCCATATAGCCTCTTTGATCTGCAGAAACTCCACAGTTTAGCATCTCAGGTTAGCCTGAACCTTTTTCTCTCTTCCTGTAGGAGAGATTTGGTATTTAAATGTGCTCTTTGAATAAATACCACCTAGGCACCTCCTCCCTATTCAACCTCTTCAGCAAGTGAAACTGTCAGTTCTGACTCATAGCAACCTTATATAGTTTCTGAAGAGCATCTGGTGAGTTTGAACCACCAACCTTCCGGTTCAAACAGACCTTGCGCCTGTTTGAGTATTTATGAAGTTTTATCGCAGATACTACAAGAAATAAATACAGTGTTTCGTTCTTTGAAGAATGCCCAAATGTATTAATATTAAATATTGGATATATCTGTGTATAAAATCACAATGTAAAGTTGCTTAAGTAAACAGCTTCTTAAAGTAAATTTAAGCATATCTTAAATTTAAGCATATCAAAAGGATTTGTGAAATGGAGTAAATGAGCTAAAAGTGCGTAATGTAAATGAAGAAACAACAGTGCTATTATTCTTGTGTGCCTTTGAGTCAATTCCATGACCCTATCAGCAGTTCGAAACTACCAGCTGTTCCACGGGAGAAAGATGAGGCTTTCTGCTCCTGTAAAGAGTTACAGCCTTGGAAACCCTGTACAGGGTCACTGTGAGTTGGTTCTGACTCCACGGCACATCCCCACCATCACCATCACCACCACCATCACCATCACCACCACCACCATAAGAGTCCTGGTGTGGCACTGCAGGTTAATGCGCTTTACTGCGAGGTCGGTTTGAACCACAGGGTCAGTGATTCAAGTTCACCAACTGCTTCTTGGAAACCCTATACAGTGTCTCTATGGGTTGGAACCAACTCGATGGCACTTAACAACAACATATGCCAAAGTAGAACAGCTGCCCCATAGGGTTTGTAAGGCTGTAATATTTATGGGAGTTGGTCACCAATTATTTCCTCCCTAGGGTTCGAGGAGTCACTGATGGGTTCGAAACGACAACATTTCAGTTTGCAGCTGAGTGCTTAACCATTGTCCCACCAGGAGCCCTAGAACAGCAATGTGGTTGTTAGATGCTGTTTCCACTCATAGATAGTGACCCCATATTCAACAATGAAATGTTGCCCAGTACTGTGCCTGGTGTGACGATGTGGGTTTATGCACTGGACCACAAAGTCAGTTTGAACCTCAAGGTCGGCAGTCCAAACCCACCAGCCAGCCCTTAAGAACCCTATACAGGGTTGCTATGAGTCAGAACCAACTCAGCGGCATTTAACAACACTGTGCCAATAGCAGATATGTTGCAGCCGTTGTGTCAATTCATCTTGTTGAGGCTCTCCCTCTTTTTTGCAGACCCTCCACTTGACCATGCATGATGTCCTTCTCCTGGGACAGTCCCTCCTGATAATATGTCCAAAATACATGAAATGAAGTTTTACCATGCTCAGTTCCAGAGAATATTCTGACTTTACTTCTTCCAAGACAAATTGGTTGGTTCTTCAGGCAGTCTATGGCACTTCCAGTATTCTTCTCCAACACCATATTTTAAATGCACCAATTCTTCAGTTCTTTTATGGTCATCCTTATCCATTATTCCACTTTCACATGCATATGTTGTTGTTGTTAGGTGGCATCAAGTTGGTACTGACTCATAGCAACTCTATGCACAGCAGATTGAAATACTGCTCGATCCTGGGCCAACCTCACTACTGTTGCCACGCTTGAGTCCATCAATGCTGCCACTTGGCCAATCCATCTCGTTGGGGGTCTTCCTCTTTTTCTCTGACCCTCCACCTTACCAAACATGATATTCTTCTCCAGCAACTGGTCCCTCCTGACAATATGTCCGAAGTATGAGAGACAAAGTTTGGCCATTCTGGCCTCCAAGGAGCACTCTGGCTATGTACTTCTTGCAACACAGATCTGTTGATTCTTTTGGCAGCCCATGGCACTTTCAATATTCTCCTCCAACACCATAACTCAATTGTGTCAATTCTTGTACGGTCTTCCTTATTCACTGCCCAGCTTTCGCATGCATATGAGGTTATTGAAAATACCATGGCTTGGGTCAGGCACACCTTAGTCCTCAAGCTGACATCTCTGCTCTTCAAAACTTTAAAAAGTTCCTGTGCAGCAGACTTGCCTAATGCAATACGTCATTTGATTTCTTGGCTGCTGCTTCCATGAGTGTTGATAGTTGATCCAAGAAGAATGAAGTCCTTGACAACTTCAATCTTTTCTCCCTTGATAAGAATGTTGTTTATTGGTCCAGTGGTGAGGATTTTTGTTTTCTTTACATTGAGATGCAATCCATACCAAAGGCTGTGCTCTTTGACCTTCATCAGTAAATGTTTTAAGTCCTCTTCACTTTCAGCAAGCAAGGTTGTATCATCTGCATATCACAGGTTGTTAATGAGTCTTCCTCCAATCCTGATGCCACATTTTTCTTCATATAACCCAACTTCTCAGATTATTTGCTCAGCATACAGGTTGAATAAGTTATGGTGAAAGAATACAAACCTGTCTCACACCTTTCTTAATTTTGAAACATTCGGTGTTTCCATGCTCTGTACATGTACCTCTTAGTCCAGTTACAGATTCATCATGAGCACAATTACGTGTTTGAGAATACTCATACTTTGCAATGTTGTCCATAGCTTGTTATGATCCACACAATCAAAAGCTTTTGCATAGTCATTAAAGCACAGGTAAACATCTTTCTGATAGTCTCTGCTTTCAGCCAAGATCCATCGGACATCAGCAATGATATCTATCCGTTATTCCACGGCCTCTTTTGAATCCGGCTTGAAGCTCTGGAAGTTCTCTGTCAGTGTATGCTTGCAGCCATTTCTGTATTACCTTTAGTAAAACTTTACTAGCATGGGACATCAAAGAGATTATCGGATGATTTCCGCATTCCGTTGGGTCACCTCTCTTTGGAATGGGCACAACTATGGATGTCTTCCAATCAGTTGTCTTCCAAATTTCTTGGCAGAGATGAGTGAGTGACTCCTGTGCCACCTCACTTTCTTGAAAGATTTCAATTTTTATTCCACGCATATGAGGCAATTGAAAATACCTTGGCTTGGGTCAAGCACACCTTAGCCCTCAAAGTCTTTGCTATTGAACACTTTAAAGTGATCTTTTGCAGCACGTCTGTCTGATGCAATCCATCCTTTTCACCCGTGACTACTGCTTGCTCCCCTGATTTGCAAGGACCCAAGTTAAATGAAATCCTTGACAAAGTCACTCTTTTCTCTTCCTCCATTTATCCTGATGTTGGTCTAGTTGTCAGGATTTTTGTTTTCTTTATATTGAGGTGCAATCCATACTGAAGGCAGTAGTCTTTGATCTTCATCAGTAAGTCTTCTTTGCTTTCAGCAAGCAAAGTTGTATCTTCTGCATATTGCAGATTATTATGACACAACCTTGCTTGCTGAAAGTAAAGAAACAATCATAGATGCATATCATCTAAAGACCTGGTGCATTTCAGTGGAGGTCTTTTTCATCCATGTGCAGGTATAAATGCTATATATATATATATATATACATATATATATATATATATATATATATATATATTAAATACTTAAAAATGATGAGACAATAAACCAGCATCATGTACTCAAGTGAGCCCAGCCCTACTCTTGTTATCATGAGATCATGTTGTTACAGCCATGTCAGGATAAAATGCCTGCGTTCTGCACTCAGTAAAAGTGTGCCTGGCTTTGTTCTGTCTGTCCTATCTACACATCGCATTTACCTCATCAGTGATCCTGTGTGCTCTGCAATCACTTTTAAAGGACCTGCATTTCCTTCGTTTTAAAAAACCAGGCACACTGGGTCGACTCCATCTCAGAGCAACCCCACGTGTGTCAGAGTACAAGTGGACTCCATGGGCTTTCCAATGGCTGGGTTTTTTGGGCACTAGATTGCCAGGCCTTTCTTCTTAGTCTTTCTTATTCAGACAGCTCTGCTGAAACCTATCTGCCGTTGATGACTCTACTGGTATTTGAAGTACTGCTAGTGTCCCTTCAACACAGTAGGGTGTACTGACAAACCCACGGATAATATCTCTGTCAAGAGAGTGCATCTCAGTCAATTCTGCCATCTGTTTGGATGCGGTTAGAAGCCGAGTGTTTGACTCCATGAATTTCTGAGATGCTCTGAGGCTCAGGGTGTCATCGGCCTCATGTGCAAGTTCTCAGGGTCAGCGTGGAGTGGGCAGGCTTCACGGCCACAGGAGAAGGGCTCCAAGAGGCCGGGTGACTGGTCTTCCCTGACAGGGACAAGTCCTGAGAGCAGCTTCCCTCTTGCTGCTGTAGCTAAGCAGTGATTAATGCCAAATTAGCACGCTGCTCACTGACCTTTTAGCATCAGCCTCTGCTCTCTTTCACTTCACATCACTCTCAGCAAATATTAGCTTCTCTGGTCGTTTCTCCTCATCACAGACTCACAGGCTGTGGTCTGATGGGTACTCAGTTCTGTCTTTGTCCCATCATGGTAAGTCTGTGTTTAGAATCTGATGGCCGCTCAATGCCACTTCACCCCACTCTGTCATCTCATAAACATGCAGGGTCAGGCTGGAGACCTCCGGAGGACAGGGCTCTCTGTTGGCTTTCCCAGGAGCACTGCACCACTGGATTTGGGGGCAGAGAGTTTGAGAAGCAGGAGACACCCAAGCTGTATAACTCCCCCAACTTAACTGGGAGACCCAATGATATGTGATACTCAGCATCATCTGTCTCGAGTTTAAATTTTTTCTAAGCCTGAATCAAAGTTTTAAAAACAACTATGACTTACAGGAACTTATTAAAAAAACAAGGAGGAGGAGGAGGGGGGGGAGGAGGAAGGAGAGGAAGGAGAAAAAGAAATCTCATCTTGTTTAGGTATTTATAGCCAGAGCAGAGAAGTTTTGCTGTTGAGTTGCTAATGACTCATGATGACTCCTTGTGTGTGGAGTACATAGAGCTGTTCCACAGGGTTTGCAAGGCTCTGACCTTTTGGAGGCAGATTGCCAGGCCTTTCTTATGAGGTACCCATGGGTGACTTTGACCTGCCAGGTTTCTTGCTAGTAGTCAAGAGAGCAACCATTTACTAAACCCAGTGTCTTTGAGTCCATTCCAACGCCTAGTGACTCTATGGGACAGAGTAGAACTGTCCCTGAGGATTTTCGAGGCTGATAGTGTTTATGGAGGCAGACAGCCTCACCTGTCTGCTGAGAAGCGGCTGGTGGGTTTGAACTGCCAACTTTGCAATTAGCAACCGACCTCTAACCCACAGCGTCCCCAGCATGGCCAACTTGAACCAGCTGTTTATATCGATGACAACCCTCTTCTGCATTTGTACTCATTTGACTTTATTTCCACTCCCTTCCTACAGCGCCCCCTCCTGATTGGAATTAGAAGCCTGGTGGCAGTGTGTTTAAGTGTTGGGTTACTGACCACAGGTTAGCAACAGGAACCCACCAGCTGCTCTGTGGGAAGACAATGCAGTCTGCTCCTGTAAAGATTTAGTGGTCTTAGAACCCTATGAGACAGTTCTGCTCTGTCCTACAGGGTTACTATGAATAGGAGTTGACTCATTGACAGGTTTGGGTTTTGATAAGGAGCACTGATGGCATAGCAGGTTAAGCATTGTGCTGCTAATGACAAAGTCGGTGGTTCAAACCCGCCCACCAGCTGCTCCTTGGGAGAAAGATGAGGCTATCTGCTTTCATGAATATTTACATCCCTGGGGGGCAGTTCTCCTCTAGGTTGCTATGAGTCAGCTTTGGCTCCACACCAGTGGGTGTTTGGTTGTTGCTGTTTTAAAGTGTACTCTGTGTAATTTAATTTTGACAGTGCACGTGATTTAAAGACAAGTGGTAAAGATGTGTCAGGTATTTTTGTCTTGTTTGTCACCAGGAATATGAGCTACATTCTTTGTAGTTTGCTGCTAACAAAACAAGAGAGAAACTCAGGATGTTCACTTTTTCAAAAAGCGAAAGGATAGAGCTTGTACTAACAGAACTAAACATTTGGTTAGTCGAAGGCGGTCCACTCCAGGAAACGCTACTTGGAGACTAATGAGAAACACCAGTTGCTTAGTAGCATGCTGAGCACATTTAATGTTTGTAGAATTGGATGGATTTGAAAATAGTGGGTTTACGTGCTAACTCAATAAGAAAAGTCATAAATTAATAAAATAATAATAAAACCCAGAGACGTCCTGGGAAATGGTCAACAGTTGAAACAGTTGTGCATGAGGCTGGAAGATATTGGGAGTGATCATGTGATGGTCTCAGTTATAGAGTTTTTTAAGGAGGAGTCATTATTCTCTTTTCCAAACACACTGCCGAGTCAGTTCCGACTCATAGTAACCCTATAGGACAGGCTAGAACTGCCCAATAGAGTTTCCGAGGCTGCCTTTTTAAAAACAAAGCAAAAACTTTTCATTGTGAATTGGGTGCCGGTTTCAGAACAGATCCTCCGTTTCCTGTTTGACAATGCCTACGCATTTTGTTTCTCTGTTTAGCTGGTGTCCCCTCAAGGTGGGTGTGGATGGAACCAGAGGGAAGCAGCTGAGACCCGGTAGATAAAGACCCGTGACAATGACGTAACAGTGGAGGGTCAGGGTGGAGTCTTGACCTTTTGGGTTTCCCATCAACGGGTCTGGACCAGCAGGACTCGGGTTTGGAATGTTCCCACTGTTGCACCTCCAGGATTCCATAGTGATCTCAGTTTTCTCTGCCACAGGAACTGCGGGCACCCCAGAAACTGTGGACCCCGTCATAGTGATTCCTCCAGGCAACAGGACTGTGGTGGCTGGGACCAGTGAAGTCACCCTGGAATGCATAGCCAATGCCAGGTATGAGGCTCGGTCCTGTGTTGTGAGTTACCACTGCTGTCAGCTGCCCCGACTCATAACTACCCCAAGTGCAATGGAATACTGCCTGCTTATGTCCCGGCCCCATCATTGGTTGTGGGTTGGGTTCTCGGCCATAGGATAATCATTGGCTGATTTTTGGAAATCGATCTTCCAGTCTTTCTGCTGAGCCCCTCTTAGCCTGAGACCCCCTTCAACATCCTAGCAACACGCCAGCCTCCAGCGACAGACAGGTGATGGGTGTGCATGAAGTGCATTGGCCTGGATTCGAACCAGAGTCTCATATGTGGCAGGCAAACATTTTACCACTGAGCCAGCACTGCCCCCTAGCTTTTAGGGACTGCTGATAGCTAGATTGGACTCTTGCTGTGTCGCTGTAGGATCAGCACTGGACTACAAACTGCAAGGTCGGCAATACAAACCCAGCAGCTGCCCCTCAGAAGCCCCAGACAGGGTGGCTATGAGTCGGAACTGGCACTTCACAACAACAACACTTGACAGGTGACAGGTGCAATGACATTCCTCTCTTGAGGAAAGACACTTTATGCATGACGTATGGTTTGCTCTTCTAGCTACAACAGTCAAGTTTGTCCCGCTACCTGTGAGCGTGCCGTACACGGGAGGATAGGGAACAACATGCTGACTTGATCCCAATAGTTCATCGTTTTCAGGTCAGAGCTCCTTCATTCGATTCGGACTCACAGCCACCCTGCATAGGGTTTTTGAGGCTGTAGATAGTTACAGAAGTAGACTGCCTTATCTTTCTCCAGAGGAGCAGCTGGTGGCTTTGAACTGCTGACCTTGTGGTTACAGTCCAGTGGTTGGCCTACAGCATCACTAGGGCTCCTTGGAGAATGAGGGAGTAATTGAGACCACCTTTCCTGCCTCTTTCCTGTAGCCCCAGGCGTTCTCTGCAGACTCACAGTGACTCCAGAACAGAGTTGCCAATCTCACTATATTTAGAATAGTCTTTATTTTAAATATTCTTTTCCTGAGCAAATGGAATCATTAGTGCTTATGGTCCATTGCGACTTCAATTAGCTATCCTTGCTCAATAGCCCTTGAGCAGAATGTACTGTCCATGCGTGCCATAAGGGAGCACAGCCCGATCTGGATTGATTTTTAAATGCCCATTGTTCAGCCCACCCTGCTTCCTGGCAGAATCCGCTCTGTCAGGCTGGTGCTGAACGCCTGGACCTATTATGCTTGCCATCTGTGGGATTCACCATGCCTGTCCTCTGTCCTCCCAGACCCGTGGAAGAGCTGAGTGTGTCCTGGAAGAGAAACGGGGTGAGAGTCAGCAGTGGGCTGCACAACTTCGGCCGGCACCTCACCATCAGCAACCCGACATCCGCCGACACCGGGATGTACGTCTGCGAGGCGGCAATGAAGGGGAGCCCCTTGGAACCAGTCAGAGCCAAAGCCTTCCTCTCCATCATAGGTAACATCAAACCAGTACCTGTGCTCACACTGACTCTCAGGGACAAAACAATGGTGATGGGCTGGTCCTCCCAATCATCAGCACATAATTGCAGTCATTTCACTGATCTGTCCCACCAAGGGTCTCCCTCTGTCTCAAACAGGCTGTCTTCCTCAACCGATTAGTTCCCTCAGTGTCATGTCCTAAGCAAGTGAGTCCAACAGTGTTCTCACTGGTTGATGTTTGGAATTAAATTGGCAAGCTTTTCTTCCTAGTCTTTAGTCTTGATGCTTGGCTGAAAGCTGTCCACCACAGGTAACCCTGCTGGTATTTGAGTTACTGGTTGTACACCTTCCAGCATCACAGCCACACACAAGCCCCCACAGAGTGACAGACTGATGAACAGGGGTAGAACCAAAGAGCTATACTTACACTTCCCCAAATTTATTTTTAACTCAGAATATGGAAGTGGAGGTGAGTTTATTTTCCAAATCCATCCTATTCTTCTTTTTCATGAATAGAAACCCAAGCAAGGCAGGTTTCAGGAAAGCACCTGTGTTCTTTTGTACACCTCCAAGGACTGTCCATTCTGTTTGAGAGCTTGGGAGGCACGAAGCTCAGATACGTGTCATTTACATCCCCTGAGGTCCCGGCCTTCATGCCACTACAACTCCTTGGAGCTTGTATTTTGCTGTTATGATCAGTGTTCAGAAATTGTTTTAAAATGTTTGGATGTTGTTGTTACTTGCCCACGGGTTGGCTCCGGTGAACTCATGAACAACAGGAAAAATAGTGCCCGGGCCTGCACCGTCTTTATGAGGCCACTGCCAGCCCATGTTACTTTCACAGGCCCGCCTACCACAGTGGTGGCCTTTCCTACCCATGGGCCTTCCCTGATGTGTCTATACTGGGCAGTGTTCCATTGTGAGCTGTAGGATTTGTGCTGGTTAGATTCCACAAGTACATCAACAGGCATTTCTCTCTGGTGCATCTTAGCCTGGGAACTCAACTGAAACCTGTACACAACAGGTGACCCTGTTGGTATTTGAAACGCAGGCAGATCTCAGAGATATTGCGGATTCAGTTCCAGACCACCGGCATAAAGCGAGGACTGCAGTCAAGCGAGTCATGCTCATTTTGCCAACTTCACTAGACTATCATCCATGACGTGTGAAAAAGTACGAAGCAAGAGACACACCATGAGCACACGCCATTGGAAAAATGTTACCACTAGACTTGATCCATGCAGGGTTGCCGCAAACCTTCCCTGTGTAAGACAGTCACATGTAAATAAATCGAGACACAATATCTGTGGCATAGCTTCCAGCATTGCAGCCGCACGTAAGCCACCACAATGCCATCAAAGTTCCGTTGGTTAAACTTTTTTTTAAATGAGGGATGGTACCTCGTCTTATTCCTGGGCCGCAGAGATGCAATGGACTCTCCATGCTAGGCCGGATCTTGTTTGGGAAGTGTGCATTGTGAGTGGCTGAGGACATCCTCACTTTATGGTCCAATGATGGAAGTCTTACTCTGTGGGGCGCAGCCTCTGTTCCTTTCTCCATCCTCCAGCTACTGCTCTGACAACTTTATTGTTCTTAAATGGACGGATTACACTCAGAGGGACTCAAAGGCCTTCGAGGTGGTGTTGGGGAGGGGGATGTGGAAGGCATCATTCCTTTGCAAGAATGAGAATCCAGAGACACCAGACCCACTGCCATCGAGTGGATTCTGACCCACAGCTGCCCTGCAGAACAGAGGACAGCTGCCCCAGGTTAAATCTTTACAGAAGCAGACAGCCTCACCTTTCTCCCACAGAGTGACTGGTGGGTTTGAACCACCGCCGACCTTTTCATTAGCAGCTGACATTTAATCACTGCAGCATCAGGGCACCGGAATTAACAGCAATGAAAATCCAATAAGCAGAGAGCCATTCGGTTTTCTTGTCGTTGTCTTTGGGTGCCATTGCGTCAGTTCTGACCCATAGTGACCTTGTTCAGACCCAGAAGGGAAAACCTTCTGAGTACATAGATGACTATGAGATCAAAAATATAACCAGTACTTGTTCCGAGAGATTAGTTTATTACAAAAAAGAGATGGTTTCCCTATCAGGGAATTTACCTACAAAGAGTGACGCACAGCTGTGTCCAGTGGTGGCTGGCTGGATCCTGAAGTTTTACCACAGGAAGGGAGGAGTTAGGGCCTTTGTATATCATGGTATATTCACAAGTGTAAGAGCAGTTAAGGATGGTATGAAGAACCAACTGGAAATTCCCAAGATGCCTGACTGTCTGTTCCCTGCTAGGAACAAAGAGTTTGGGGAAGAGGGGGCAATCTAAGAGGGGAGGGAGGGCTGTAGGCTCCCTCCTTGTTATTGTTAAGTGCCCTTGAGTCAGTTCCAACTTCTGATGGCCCTGTATAAGGTTTCTGAGGAGCAGCTGATGAGCTTGAACCACCAACCTTACAGTTCAGATGACTTTTGCAGTCCAGCGCATTAACCCACAGAGCCATGCCAGGACTCCTCCTAGCATCCATATAACTAAAACAAGAGAAGGAGACAGCTGGAGAAGGGGGCTGCGTGCCCTGTTCCTGGATAGCAGGAGCAGGGGGAAGGGACAGGAGACCTGGTTTTGAGGTGACCTTGGCATGGACATTTTGGAGCGTGGACATGTGGCAGAGTAGAGGTCTTTCTAGGCTGTCAACTTTACAGAAGCAGATTGCTAGTTCTTTGTCCTATAGAGCGCCTGGGTGGATTCAAACCACCAACCTTTCAGAGTGCTTATCCATGGAGCCACCAGGGATCGTTGATTACTGAATACTGTTCTGTGAAACCTGAGATCACTAAGCAAAAATCCACTGCTGCTAAGGAAATTCCAACTCATACCGACCCTGTAGAACAGCAAAGAACTGCCCCCTCAGGTTTCCAAGACCCTCATCTTTATGGAAGCTGACTGGCACATCTTTCTCCTGTGGAGTGACTGGTGGGTTTGAACCACCGACCTTTTACTTGAAATCCCAGCACTCAACCCCCTGCACTACCAGGGCTCCTTTACATCACAGTCACTGTTGATTCTCCCAGGGGATCTGAGCTTGTTCTGTTTCATCATAACTTTAGCGATAGATGTACATCCCATATCCCTGTTCTCTCACAAAGACTTCCCATCTGGATGGATCTAAACTGAGTGAGCATTCACGCATTACAGACTGAACCAAAATTAAAATTGTTGTCATTAAGTGCCATCGAGTTAGTTCCGACCCATAGCCACCCTGTGTAAAGTTTCCGAGGAGAGGCTGGTGAGTTTGAACCATGAACCTTGCAGTTTGAACCGACCTTGCGGTCGAGTGCCTACCTTGCAGCGCCACACCAGGAATTTGTTGGTAGGTGCCATTGAGTCGGTACCCACTCACAGAGACCCAATGCACAACAGAATGAAACACTGCCCGGTCCTGGGCCAACCTCACAATTGTTGCCACGCTTGAGTCCATCGATGCTGCCACCTGGCCAATCCATCTCATTAGGGGTCTTCCTCTTTTTCCCTGACCCTCCACCTTACCAAACATGATATCCTTCTCCAGCGACTGGTCCCTCCTGACAACATGTCCGAAGTATGAGAGATGAAGTTTGGCCATCTTGTCCTCTAAGGAACACTCTGGCTGCACTTCTTCCAACATGAATCTGTTGGTTCTTTTGGCAGCCCATTGCACTTTCAATATTCTCCTCCAACACCATAACTCAAATGCATCAATTCTTCTATGGTCTTCCTTATTCACTGTCCAGCTTTAGCATGCATATGAGGTTATTGAAAACACCATGGCTTGGGTCAGGCACACCTTAGTCCTCAAGCTGACATGTTTGCTCTTCAACACTTTAAAAAGTTCTTGTGCAGCAGATTTGCCTAATGTAATAAATACATCGTTTGATTTCTTGACTGCTGCTTCTGTGAGTGTTGATAGTTGATCCAAGAAGAATGAAGTCCGTGACAACTTCAATCTTTTCTCCCTTGATAAGAATGTTGTTTATTTACACCAGGACTTAGCCATGTGTAAATCTGCAACAGTGGTAATTAGTGGTTGTGTGCTATCACATGGGTTCTGACTCATCCAAGGCTGTAAATCTTTACTGGAGCAGAAAGCCTCATCTTTCTCCTACAGAGCAGCTGGTAGATTCAAACTGCTGACCTTGTGGTTAGCAGCCCATCTCATAGCCCACTATGCTACCAGGACTACTTAAATCTGCAGTAGTTGGGACTGTTGTTGTTAAGTGTCACCGAGTTGGTTCCAAATCACAGCGACCCTGTATAAAGTTTCTGAGTAGCAGCTGTTGAAGGTGCCATCAAGTCAGTTCTGACTCACAGCGACCCTCTGCACAGCTGAAACACTGCCTGGTCCTGCACCAACTTCATGATTGTTGTTATGTTTGAACCCATTGCTGCTGCCTCTGTGCCAGTCTGTCTCATTGGGGGTCTTCCCCTTTTCACCAACCCCACTTTACCAAGCATGGTGTCCTTCTCCAGAGACTGATCCCTCCTGATAACATGTCCAAAGTACATGAGACAAAGTCTTGTCATCAATTCTTTTAAGGAGCATTCTGGCTGCTCTTCTTCCAAGACAGTATTCTTCTCCAACACCATCATTCATATGCATGGATTCTTCCTGGGTCTTCCTTATTCATTGTCCAACTTTCATATGCCTATGAAGTGATTGGAAATACCATGGCTTGGGGCAGGTACATCTTAGTCCTCCAGCTAATACCTTTATTGTGTTAAAAACACTCTCAGCTAATTTAAACAGAGAAGGCATCCATTGCCCCACAAACCAGAATATTTCAGTCATCATCATTCCTTGTGAAAATTCTTAGCCGCATTGCCTGAACTTCGGCTTTGCATTTAGATCTGAATCCCAAAGCAGATCAGCCCCAGTCTTCTGCTTCTCTCTCCTCTCAAGCTCTGACTTTAAAAGGCATGCGGAAACACTCCACTTCCAAATGATGCTGCTATAAATCCCGAGCTCCCTTTTTTCAAAATTTGTTTCATTTATTTTATTGCCTGTTGCTGTTGGAACACACACCATCACAGCACTTTCTTCATGTTCCATTCGGTAACATGCATTATAGTCTCAAAGTTGTACAACATTCTCACCCTCCTTTTCCAAATTGTTCCTCCCTCATTCACATCAACTCACTGCCCTCTAAGGTTCCCACCTAACCTGTCCAGTTGCCTTTGTGTATTTGATTCCAGATACATTGTTGTTGTTGTTGTTGTTGTTATTGTCATCAAGTCGACTCCCAACTTATAGCAACCCTGCATAGGGTTTCTGTGGAGTCTCTGGTTGATTTGAACCACCAACCTTACAGTTAGCAGTCCAGTGCCTATCCTACAGCACCACACTAAGACTCCCCACATAGATAATTGTTGTTAAGTGCAGTCTGACTCATAGCAACCCTATATAGGGTTTCTGAGGAGCAGCTGGTGGGTTTGAATTGCTGACCTTGTAGTTTGCAGTCCAGCGCTGATCCTACAGCACCACACCAGGACCCCCAGGTAGATAATGATCCCTTTATTTGTAAGGGTTTCCTGTGACCAGTGGAATATTGTTGTGGAGCCATATGAGAAAATCAGCGAGTGAGTGTCGATTCAGAATTGTGTCGGCTGTGAACACCCCACCTGCGCTGTCTCTTGGGAAGCCCTCTGGAATGTTATGACCAATTCCACAGGGCTGTCACTGCTGACATGGAGAAGATCTGAACATGCAGACGAAAAGGACGCAGACGCAAATTGGCTTCTGATTTCTCCTCTCATTCTGATGAGGCAGGACAGACTGGTGGCAGCTGTTTACTGTGCCTGTCAACTTCTTGCTGCATTGCTTCACCTTGGCAGTTTAGACAGGCGCTTGGGGCTCTGTTTCAGGCAATGTCATACCTGCCAACACCTGCCGAGACCCCGTTGTCCTCCTCTGTCATTTGGCAGTTGGCACAGCTCTGTTGCTGCTGGTCTCCACAATACCTGTCTTCTCCTGCCCTGCCCTCGAGTCCTCCATGGTCACCTGTCCCTCATCCCCTCTCCACTCGTAGCACACCCCACCTGCCTCATCCTACCTGTTCCCCAGACACACAGGAACACACCACCAAACTCCACACTCTCCTCCAGTGCACACTGTGGGCATCTGAATGCCACAGGATGCCAGGGAGGGTTGTTAGCACGTTTACATTGAAGTGCTCCCCCTAAATTCTCATTATCCTACAGAACACAGGCTGAAGGCGTCACCTCAGGCTGCTGATACATCAAGATGCTGCACCATCTAAGGAGACCTGGGTGTTCTGGCCCATGGCTCCAAATGGCCAGTTTGGGAGACTTTCATTTTAAATCAGGCTCAGAGCCAGTGCTGGCCTGATGGAGCAGCCTTGGGAGAGATGGGCCAGTGAGTCTAGGTTCCTGCCTTGTGGCTGGACACTGGCTTCTGGAGGGCTTGCCTGAGTGGGACTCATCATAAACTTGGAAGATGCTCCCTGTTCTGTCTCCGTTTCTCCTGCTACTGGCCACTCAGTTGACACACTCAACTTAGGTGTCTTCTATGTTGGCATCCCAGTGAGGCCAAACCCTGGTCATCCTGGTGGAGACTGAGCACTGTAACCCATAGAGGGGGCTCAGATCCTGTTGTCTACAGTAGGGACTGAGCCCCCCATCACCCACAGCAGTGACTGACACCCACATTCCCTGGCTCATGGCCCTGTCATCATCAAAACCTGAAACTGGGCTGAACCCTTCTCATGTTCCAGGTCCCCTGGGCCTCCCTCTGCCTCACTTTTCCTGTTTCCAGGGACTAGAGTGCACCCACCCGACACCCAAGATAACCTCATCTCAGGGTTGCTACCTTAGTGACACCCACAATCCCTTTGCCCTTGTTGGTGTTAAGTACCATCAAGTCTGACTCCTAGCAACCCTGTTTAGGGTTTCGGAGGAGCACCTAGTGGCTTTGACTCGCCAACCTTGCAGTTCAAATTGACCTTGTGGTCCAGTGCTTATACTGCAGCACCACCCCAGGACTCCCCTTTGCTATGGACCCAAAGAAATACCAGCGCAGTTCTGCAGAACGGATTCTGCCTCATTGCAACCTTCTAGAACAGAAGACTGCCCCATGGGGCTTCTAGAGCTGTAAGGCTTCAAGGGTGCCAACTGCCATGTCTCTCCCATGGAGTACTAGATGGGTTCGAACTGTCAACTTACTGGTTAGCATCCAAGCACTTCAACCACTGTGCCACCAGGGGTCTTTTTGCTAGGTGTAACAGGGTCTGGTGTGGCACTGTGGAATAATGCACTGGACTGCAAGGTTGGTAGTTCAGATTCACCAGCTGCTTCTTGGAAACTCTGTGCAGGGTTGCTATGAGTGGGAACTAATTCAATGGCACTTAACAACAGTTCACAGCTCCAGAGATGAGGATGGGGACATCTTTGAGAGCCATTCTGCCTCCCACATGGGGCAAGAGCACCCGTGTGAATGATGGTGGCAAGACAAGCAGATACCCAAGGACACGCCGTCCCCCTGGGATGGTCATCTGGAGGAGAAAGGCAGACAGACCAGTGGGCATCTTTGGGTTGTAGGACAAGTCCTCCTCAGACAAGCCTTCGACATAGGCAGACCCAGGGTTTTACGCTTCGGGCAGAAGCCAGAATTCAGCCCTAGAGCTAGAAGCAGAATCACTAGCCCAAATGGACCATCTTCCTCATGGCTGCTCCATCGGGCCAGCACCTACTTCCCCTTTGCTGGCATCTTGCAGAAAGAAGCCTCTGTTTGTTCTGCCTGGAGCTCCTGAGAGACCCAGCTCTATGGTTTGTGTGTCTTGGAAGCAGCTGCCCATGGCCCAAAGGTAGGCATGGGTCAGTCTGCATGGTTGGCCTTTCCACTAACATCTGCCCTCACTCAGACAACAGAATGCTCTCTTGATGGCTTCGTGCTGCTTCAAAAAGGACACAAGTGTTTGTCTCAATCCCTGGTTTTATTAGCTACAGTTGTGATCAGTTTTTAAAAGTCCAGTGTGCACCTCTTGGCAGCGCACCCAATTTAGAAAGAGTTGTTGCCGATTACATAAGACGTATGCCGCCTGCCTTGCCCTTTGAAGATTAAGTGACTGAAAAAGTCTGGGCGCTGAGCTCCACACACATCCCCACCCTGTTCCACGCCACCATCTTCTTTCATGGATGAGTGTGGAATCATCCCCACTTCTCTTCCTTGTCTTGGACCATGTCTCAGCACCGGTGGATTTTTGGGCTACATGAGGAGTCTGCAGAGAGAGAAATTGGAAGCCTGGTGTGGAGCTATAGGAGAGGCACTGGATTGCTAACCAAAAGGTTGGTCAGTTCAAACCCACCAGCCACTCCTTGGAAACCCTGTACAGGGTTGCTTTGAGTTGGAACAGACTTGACAGCACTTAACTACAACAACAATCAGCCAGTTGGCTTTGAGTTGATTCTAACTCATGGCAACCCCACATGTAAAATGTGCTCTGTAGGCTTTTCATGAGCTCTACCAGTCACTTTTCGATACTTCTCTGTGATATTAAAGAAAAGCACACCGGTTGTTGTTGAGTTACTGCTGACTCGTGCCGATCCCATCTGTGTCAGAGCAGAACTGTGCTCCAAAGGCTTTTCATCGGCTGGTTTTTCAGAAGTAGATTGCCAGGCCTTTCTTCCAAGTCACCTCTGGGTAGATTTGAACCTCCAACCTTTTGGTTAAGCTGAGTGCTTAACCATCTCTGCCACCAAGAGTCAATACCAACTCATACCGACCCTATAGGACAGAGTAAGAGGGTTTCTGAGACTGGAATTTTTACAGGAGCAGACAGCCTCATCTTTCTACTTCAGAACAATGGATGGGTTCAAACTACTGACCTTGCAGTTAGCTGCCCAGCATTTAACCCATTACACTATCAGGCCTCCTTATAACATCTACCATGCTGGTGGTGGTAGTTGTGTACCCCAAAGTCTGTTCTGCATCATAATGACCCTGTATAGGGTCTCCAAGGCTGTGAATCTTTATAGAAGCAGAAAGATCATCTTTCTTCGTGGGGCGACTGGTGGATTCAAACTGGTGACTTTACAGTTTGCAGCCCCACTCATAATCCATTACACTATCCGGCGCTCCCCTATAGCATCCATGTTGTTGTTAAGTGCCGTCAAGTTGGTTCTGACCCATCGCGGCATTGTATAAGGTTTCTGAGAAGTAGCTGGTGAGCTTGAACTGCTGATCTTGCAGTTCGAACCAACTTTGCAGGCCAGTACGTTAACCCATGTAAGATCCAAAGCTGCTTGGGTCATTGAGGTTCTGAGGTTCTTCCTTTGGCAGCTCTGTGTCCTCTCTGCTTGCTCAGCACCTGAAGAACTTTCCGGAACAAGTCGAGAGTATTAAGGAATTAGGAGGCATGCCCTGCCCTTGCCATGCCTGGGCTTGCTAGTTTTGAATGATTAATTCTCCCTGCTTTTTTTGTTGTTGTTTTTAAATGTTTTATTGTGAATTATGTGATAGTTTACATGTGAGAACATTAGCTTTATGTTCATCCTATCATCTATTGTTACATTACCATGGTTACAATCCCTTGCATCATCAACCAACCAAAGGGTACACCCCCTGGTCGTCAGCACACAGCTCCTCTCCATCTCTGGGTCTAGAGTCCCCAGCCGCTCCATCTCTGGATGTCATCGTCTCTGCCTCCATCTCTGGTGTCAATGTTTTTCTCTGGATAGGGTCCCATACTCTGTTCTTCTCCCTTGATGGTCCCAGGGCCCTCCACTCCTGGACTGCAAAGTCAGCCACTTTTTTTTTTTTTTTTTTGCTACAAAACATCTGCCTTTACATTTCCAACCCTCACAGTCAGTCCTGATAGTAATTATTCACTATTGTACCACATGAGTGCTATCACCATCTCCTTTCATCAGTCCTACCCAGGCAGATTGGATACTACTCAGTGGAGATTCTACCTTCCTCTGCACCCTCTGGATCTAGGCTCCCCCTTGAAATATTAAAAGCCAGTTACTTCTTGCCTTTGTAGCCCCCCCCCCCACATTTGGGTAATCAGTGTCCAAATTGCCCATCCCTGTCTACTCTGTGTATGCAGGGCGTGGGAAAAATCCTTGCTGTAAAGATTTCTTCCCTCTTTTAAGCTACTGCATCCATAGGTGTAGGTCAAGTTCATCAAATTGTATCAGATTACTCTTTTTTTCCTCTTCTTTCTTCTTTCAGTTGAGCCCTGATCATCCAGTCATTGAAGCCAAGTCAAGTGAGTATTATCTGCAAGTGTGGGTGTTCTTGTGCATATGCCCTCTCTTCTTATCAGCTGAATGCTTCATTCTCCACTCTAGTCCTCTGTGGCTATGTCACTGACTCTGGTCCCAGGAATCCCCAGGTCTTGCCAAACCGCTGGCCAACCAGGTCTCCACCTTGGTTCACAGGAATCTATTGAATGTGGTTGGACTTAGCTCCCAGCTTCATTGCTGTTTTTCCCTCACTTCCTCTTATCGGTGACCAACGTGGTCACCAGTCAGAGCACGTATCTTAGTCTTGGAAGGGGGTTTGTCCTGAGGGGACCTGACCGCTTGCTTTGATGTCTCCTGGGTAAGCAACTTGCTTGTTCTTGTAGTAACAGTCAGGCTGCCATTATTGTTTTGTATTTTCCCTGTAGGTCTTTCTTTCAAGAAGTATCTTCTGTTCTTCTAGCCACTCCAGGCTGGTCTGCTTGTCCTCTCAGGTGGAAATTTCCCACCTCAGAAGATTCTGGATGCAGTTCAGGATTCCACCTATGGTCTTCTGTAATGCAGAGGCTCCATAGGAAGCCTTCTTCACTGGGTACATTGGAGCCCCATTTTAGGTATTCCAATCAGTTATAGACAGAAGACAGACTTACAAGCTTTCTATGGTAATATTTCTGGCTATTCCTTTCTCTCTCCCTCAAGTGTCTATTTTATAATGATATGCCAGGGAAACCAAGATTCAAAAGACAGCCAAGCATTTTAACATTATCCCGCCTCCCTTTCCCCCATTCCAACCATGTTTCAATCCCTGTATCCTAGAGCCCTGTTGTTCCAAGGTTGTGCATACATTATTATTTACCTCTGTCCCACTTAGCGAATGCAAACCTGCCTAATTGTTTTCCCATCCTCCTTGTTCTTCCATTCCCTTCCCCCACTTGTCTATTGCCCCCCCCCCCAACCACCCAAACTATCCTGTGTCTATTCTCTGCCCTGTGCTCCACCTTCTCCTCCCTCCCCTCACCCCATCCCCCACATCCCGCTAACCAGCAAAGAATCCACCCCCCTTTAGTATGGGTTATTTTACTTAGTCTTTTACAGTAGTGGTCCTATGCAGTATTTCTCCTGTTGTGACTGACTAATTTTACTCAACATAATGTCCTCAAGGTTCATCCATGTTTTGCAGTGGCTTGCAGCTTCCTTGTTGTTCTTCAAGGTAGCATAGTATTCCACTGTGTGTATATACTGGTTTGTTTCTCCATTCTTCAATTGATGGGCACTTAGGCTGTCTCCATCTTTTTGCTATTGTAAATAGTGCTGCTGTGAACATTTGGTGTGCATATATCTACTCGTGTTATGGCTCGTATTTATTGTGGGTAATTAACAAGTAGAGGAATTGCTGGATCATAAGATATTTCTATTTCCAACCCTCTAAGGAAGCGCCATATTGCTTTCAAGAGTGGTTGGACCATTTTGCAATCCTATCAGCAGTGCAGGAGTGCCCCAGTCTCTTCTTGTCCTCAGCACCATTTGTTGTCCTCTGCTCTTTTGATCTTTGCTGTTATTGCTGGTGTGAGCTGATATCTCATTGTTGTTTTGATTTACATCTCTCTAATGTCACAGCACATAACCACCACCACTAATGGCTAGTGAGCGTGAACATTTCTTCATATGTTTGTTTGCTGGCTGGCCAGATCTCCTCCTTGGTGAAATGTCTGTTCATATCCTGTGCCCAATTTTTAATTGGATTACTTGTCTTTTTCTTGTAGAGGTGTTGTAGTTTCCTATATATAATTTAGAAATTAGTCGCTTGTCTGATGTGTCGTTGCAAAAGATTTTTTCCCATTCTGTGGGTTTCCTTTTTACTCTTCTGATGAAGTCTATTGATGCATATAAGTTTTAAATTTTTACTATGCTCCAATCATCTATTTTGTCTACTACTTTTGTTTGTGTAATTTTCAAAATGTTTGGTAGTCTGTGTATTCCCTGAATTAGTGCCCTCATAATTGTCCCTACTTTTTCATTGATGGCCTTCATAATTCTGGGATTCACATTTAGGTCTTTAATCCATGCTGAGTTGGTTTTTGTATAAGGGGTGAGGTAAAGGTCTTGTTTCAATCTTTTGCATATCGCATTCCAGTTCCGCTAGCACCATCTTTTGAAGAGACTATCCCCTCCCCATGCGATGTATTTAGCTACTTTGTCAAAAATCAGTTGGCTGTATGTGGATGGGTTAATTTCTGGATTCTCAATTCTGTTTCATTGATCAGTGTATCTTTCGTTGTACCAGTACCAAGCTGGTTTGACCACTGTAGCTGTGTAATAAATTTTGAAATCGGGGAGTGAAAGGTTTCCAACCTTATTCTTCTTTTTAAATAGTGCTTTGCTTATCATGGGTCTCTTTCCTTTCCATATAAAGTTTGTAATTGTTTTTTCCATCTCTTTGAAGAATGTCGTTGGAATCTGGATTGGGATTGCATTATATGTGTAAATTGCTTTGGATGGTATTGACATTTTCACAATGTTATGTCTTCCTATCCAGGAACATGGTACATTCTTCCATTTTTCTCTCTTGGTTTCTTATAGTAGTGTTTTGTACTTTTCTTTGTATAGGTCCTTTGTTTCTCTGGTTACATTTATTCCTAGATATGTCATCCTTTGGGTGGCTATTATAAATGGCATTGCTTTCCTAATGTCCTTTTCAGCACTGGCGCTATTGGTATACAAGAATCCAACTGATTTTTGTATGTTGATCTTATATCCTGCCGTTTTGCTGAATCTTTGGGGTTTTCTGTGTATAGGATCATATCATCTGCAAATAAAGTTTTACTTCCTCTTTGCCAATTTGGATGCCATTAATTTCCCTGTCTTGCCGTATAGCTCTTGCTAAGACTTCTAGCACAATATTGAAAGGAGTGGTGACAAAGGGCATCCTTGTCTGGTTCCCATTCGCAGAGGGAAGTCTTTCAGCTTCTCTCCATTGAGAGTGATGTTTTTGTTGGTTTTGTATATATGCTCTTGATTATGTTGAGGAATTTCCCTTCAATTCCTACTTTGTTGAGTGTTTTTATCAGGAATGGATGTTGGATTTTGCCAAATGCCTTTTCTGCATCAATCAATATGATCATGTGGTTCTTTTCTTTTTTATTTATATGGTGGATTACGTTGATTATTTTTCTAATGTTGAACCATCCTTGCATCCCTGATATGAATCCAACTTGATCATGATGTATTATCTTTTTGATGTGCTGCTGGATTCTGTTAGCTAGGATTTTGTTGAGAAATTTTGCATCTGTGTTCATGAGGGATATTAGTCGATAATTTTCTTCTTTCTTAGTGACGTCCTTCCCTGCTTTTGGTATGAGGGTTATGCTTGCTTCATAAAATGTATTAGAAGTTTTCCATCCTCCTCTATATTCTGCAATAATCTGAGTAGAATTGGTGACAGTTCTTCCCTGAATGTTTGGTAGAACTCACCTGTGAAGCTATCTGGGCCTGGACTTCTTTTGCTTGGGAGTTTTTTGATGACCTGCTCAATTTCTTCTATTATTATGGGTCAGTTCAAGTTTTCTACTTCACTCTGTGTAAGTTTAGGTAGGTTGTGTTTTTCTAAAAATGTATCCATCTCTTCTAAGATTTCAAATTTGTTGCAGTACAACCTTTCATAGTATTCTGTTATTATCATTTTGATTTCCTTTGGTTCCATTTTGACATTGCACGTGTGGTTTCTAATACGTGTTATTTATGTCTTCTCCCCCTTTTCTTTTGTAAGGTTTACCAATGATCTGTCAATTTTGTTAATCCTTTCAAAGAACCAGCTTCTTGTCTTGTTGATTGTTTCTATAGTTTTTCTGTTTTCTATTTCATTTATTTTGGATCTAATCTTTATAAGGAGCTCTGGTAGCATATTGGTAATGAGTTGGCTGTCAACCTCAAGGTCAGTAGTTTAAAATTACCAGGGGTTCCATGGGAGAAAGATGAGGCGTTATGCTCCTGTAAAGATTTACAGCCTTGGAAACCCTGTATAGGGTCACTATGAGTCGGCACCAACTCCACAGTACTCAACAACAATCTGTATTATTTCTCTTCTTTTGGTGGCTGTAGGTTCCCTCTGTTGATCTGTTTCTAATTCTTGTAGATGCTGTGTTAATTTTGGTTCTTTCTTCTTTTTGGATGTGTGCATGTATTGCAATAAATTGTCTCTCAGCACTGTTTTCACCATGTCCCAAAGATTTCGTTCTCATTTGTTTCTAGGAACTTTGTGAGTTCACATTTAATATCTTCTACTACCCAAGCGATTTTCAGCAGGGTGTTATTCAGTATCCATGTATTTGACTTTATTTGCTTGGTCTTCCTATTGTTGATTTCTAACTTGATACCATTGTGGTCTGAGAAGATGCTTTATAGTATTTTGATATTTGTAAATTTATGGAGGTTTGTTTTGTGGCCTAACACATGGTCTATTCTGGAGAATGTTCCATGTGCACTGGAAAAGCATGTGTATTGTGCTGTTGTTGGATTCAATGCTCTGTACACATCTATGAGGTCCAGTTAGCTGATTGTATTGTTTAGTTCTTTTGTGTCTTTGTCACGTTTCTTTCTGGTTGTTCAATCCATTTTTGAAAATGGTATATTAAAATCACCCATGATTATTGTAGATTTCTCTAGTTCTTTCTTCAAATCTATTAGAGTTTGCTTTATATATTTTGGAGCTCTTTCATTGGGAGTATAGATATTTATTACGGTTATATCATCTTGTTCAATTGTTCCTTTAATCGTGAGATAATGTCCATCTTTATCTGTTATGCTGGGTTTTGCCTTAAAGTTTGTTTTATCAGAGATTAGTACTGCCACTCCTATTCATTTATTATTGCAATTAGCTTGGCATATTTTTTCCATCCTTTGACTTTTTATCTGTTTTTGTCTCTGTATGTAAGATGTGTCTCTTGCAGACAGCTTATTGAAGGAGCTTCTTGTTTTCTTATCCATTCTACCACCCTCAGTCTCTTAACTGGTGCGTTTAATTCATTTACATTCATTGTAATTATCAGTAGGTATGGATTAATTGTTGCCATTATGTTTGTTTGTTTTTTGTTGTGTTGCTGCTTTCTTTGTTCAGCATGTCTTCCTGTGCTGAGTTCATGGTTTTTGTGTACTTTCTTGTGAGTTTCCTCATAGTTTTAATGTTTCTATATTCTTCTTGGATTTTTATTTTCTTGGTATGTTGTGAAGTGTTAATTTTCTTTGAGGTTACCTTATATTCCATTAAGTTTTATCTCCATAAAGTGTCGTTTTTTTTTTTTTTATCCTGTAATCTACCTGACCTTCTCACCATCAGGACTATATGGCAGCAGTTTCTGTCTCTTCTTATGTAATATAGGGAAAGAAAGAGTCCCCCAAAGATAAAAGGGGGGGGGACAAAAAACAGAAAAACAGCAACAGCAAAAAAATAAAATAAAATAAGAAAAACAGAACAAACAACAACAACAACAAAAAAAGCTAGATTGTAATCTATAGTCTATAATTGCAGGAAAGGGAGAGGAGAAATAAAAATCTGTGGCCTAATATGAGTATGATTTTAATGTTCTCTTTCAGCTTCTTGCCTTCAAGGCCACCTGATAAATTTCAGGATGCCACTGTTGTATGTTATGCTGTACCTCAGGATTTAATTTTCTACCTGTTTTGTTTTCAAACTCTCTCCCTCCCCACACCTCTTTTTCTGGCCTTTTCCCTATTAAAAAACAGTTCAGAGCCAGCTGTTGGGCTGCTGGTCTCTTTAAATGCTGAGAGTATCTGTGCGCATGTGTGGCAGAAGAACCCACCAGTAGTGAGGGTGGGGGGTGTCCACTCACTCAGGCACCCCTTTAGTCACCAGAATGGATGTGCATAAACAGTGGGAAGCCAATGAACAGATACCCCCCCAAAAAATCAGAGCAAAGCAAAACCGACAAAGTGTATTGTCCACCTTTGCTCTTAGGCTCCCACAGTGTTATTCCATGGTGGGTCTGTTCCTCCACTTGGTCTTGCTGCTTGGTCTCACCTAAGTTGTCAGCTGTGGGCTGCTGAGCCTGGCAGATTATAAAGTACAGGATTTCTTACTTCTGCTACAAATTCCACTAGCTATAAGCCTTCAAACTTTTTAAGTATTCCTACCTATGTGGTTCAGAGTTTTGGAGCTCTACCTTGAACCCACTTCACCTGGTATTCTGTGGTACTGCTGACAGAGAACTTGACTGCACCTCTGCCGTATCCGACATCAAGCCCTGCCCTCCTCATCCTGGGTTTTCTCTCTACGAGCGAGAGGGTAGTTGGCCAGCACTAGCAGACCACCCATCCTAGATGGTTTCCTGGGCTCATGCAGCTGGTGTTTATGGGATGTATGAAGTAAGGTGAGTTGGCCCATCAGGGAGTCAAGCTTTGTGCCAGGCCCACCTGGTAACTGGCTGCGGTGGGAACAGGCTGTACTCAGGGAAGAGCTATGCAGACTGACCTTGAGGTCCCTGAGGTATTTCCCAGGCAAGGACCCCTGCCAAATTATCTTCACATGGAACTTCATTCCTCCCTGGCACATGGGGAAGCCGGAATTTCACAGGATCAACAAACATTGGGACAGCAAGGTCGTCATACCTGCCACAATCTATAGTCAGTCCCTCATGGTGGGTCACGCAAGGGTTGAACATGATATGGATGAATTTTCAATATCAAAACACAATTCATCCTGGACTAATCTCAAGGGAATTCTGCCAAGTGCAAGGAGAATAAAATGTCAGTTTCAAAAGGTTACATGCAGTTTGCTTCCATTTCTATAATGTTTTTGAAATGACCAAACTGTATAAATGAAAAACAAGCTAAGCACTGAACCACAAGGTCAGTTTGAACAGCAAGGTGGTGGTTCAAACTCACCAGCTGCTCCTTAGAAACTTTATACAGGGTTGCTATGAGTTGAAACTGACTTCACAGCACTTAACAACAACATACATATTATATGAGAGAGAGGGGGTGGGAGAAGGAGAGAGGGAAGAGGGGGTGGGAGAGAGAAGAGAGTGTGTTCTGGTGTAGCACTGTAGGATAAGCACTGGACTGCCAACTATAAGGTCAGCAGTTCAAACTCACCAGCATGTCTCAGAAACCCTATATAGGCCACTATGTCAAAACTGCCTACATGGCACGTAACAAGTTCTGGCTCAACAATGCCTGCACCTAACCTTCAGTGATATTGATTACTTTGTGTCATGTGTTAGTTACATTGTGGCAATAAGGCCTTTGTATCTATCCTAGTTGTTTCATTCCTTCTAACTTTGCCTCCATACCCAAGCAACCTTCTCATCTCCGCCTTACAGTTGCTGTTGTCCATTTGGTTTCATCCAGATAATTTACACGCAGTCCTCATGGGGGAAGTTCTTTACTTTTTGAGCTAACCAACAATTTTAGTATAAAGGGAAAGGTTCTGTACAAGGTGTAAAGAATATCTCAAGGTAATCATCACAGGGCAGTCCAATCTCAGTAGATCCAGTGAGTCTGGATTCCTTGAGAATTTGAAGATCTGTTCCACATTTTTCTCCCTTTTGACCAGGATCCATCTATTGTGACCCTTACCTGAGCATTCAGTAGTGGTGTCTCTGTATTATTCCTTGCAATTTCTTGTAGCTCTATAATTGTTTAAAAATAAAATGTTTGATTCAAAAAAGGAAAACTGCAATGAATCACAGGCAAATGTTGATGCTTTAATGTTATATTCTCCCTTTCTGCCCTTTGTCTCTCATATTCCTTTAATCAGATCACAGCAGCAGATATTGATTTAGCATTCATTGATGGATTCAGGGCATGCCCTGGGTACTGGGGCCTTGGCAGGATGCAGCTACTGTGTAGTTAGGACATAAATAATGCTGCTATCATTATTATTGATTAAGGAAGCATAGCTATGTGGTGAATATATGAGCAGGCAACAAAGACTGGCTTGGAAAAGGTGGATGTTCCATCTTTGCAGTATTTATTAGGCTTGGTCTATACACAAAGGAAGGAGTCCAGGTGTGGTGCTGTAGGAAAAACACTGGACCCCAAGGTCGGTTTTAACTGCAAGGTCGGCTGTTTAAACTCACCACCTGCTCCTCGGAAACCCTATGCAGGGTTGCTATGAATCAGAACAGACTTGACAGCACTTAACAACAACAGTAACATACACAAAGGCTGGTACCTCAGTGAGCTAACCATTGGGTTGCTACCTAGAAAGTTGGAGATTCAAATCTACCAACGACTTTAAGAGAGAAAGATACGACTGGCTGGTTCTATAAACATTACAGTCTTTAAAACCCTATGGTACCGCTCCCCTGTGTCCCATAGGGGCACTGTGAGTTAGAATTGGTGTGATGGCAGTGGGTTTGGATACACAAAGGAGCCCTGGTTGTACAATGGTTGAAGTACTCATATGCTATTCACAAGGTCAGCGATTCAAACCCTCCAGGCAGTCTGCTCCCATACAAATTTACCATCACAGAAACTCAGTCTTATCGGGCCAATATGAGTTGGTGTTGACTCAGTGGTGCTGAACCAGGGGTCCTGGGTGACACAGATAGTTAAAGTGTTCAGCTACCAGCCCAGAGATTGGCAGTTCAAACCAAATAAGAGGCTTCTTGGAAGACAGCCACAGTGATCTGCTTTCCTGAACATCAGCCATTGGAAACCGTACAGAGAGCTCAGTTCTACTCTGTGCATGTCATCATGAGTCACAGTCAACTTGATGGCAACTAATAACTAACCTAAAGGCTGGCTGTTGGAGCCCACCGAGTGAAGAAAGCCCTGCTGATCCGCTTTTGTAAAAATTGTTGTGGGGTGCCATCAGTCAAGTCAGACTCATAGTGACCCCACATGACAGACTAGAAGCGCCCTGTAAGTTTTTCTGGAATCCTGATGTGGCACTGTAGGATAAGCACTGGACTTCTAAGCACAAGGTCAGCAGTTCAAACCCACCACTGCTCCTTATAAGCCTTGTACAGGGTCACTATGAGCCGGAACCACTTGAGGGCACTTAACAACAACATAGGATATTTTAAGCTGTCATATATGTGGAAGCAAATCATTCAATCTTTTTCCTACAGAGCCACTTGATGCGTTTGAACCGTCAACTTTTGGTTAGCAGTTGAGCCCTTAACAATTAAAAAGAGCCATGGTGGCACAGTGGTTAAGTGCTCAGCTGCTAACCCAAAGGTCAGCAGTTCAAACTCACTAGCCATTCCATGGAAGAAAGATGAGGACGTCTGCCCCAGTAAAGATCTCCAGCCTTTACAGAGCAGCTCTCTTCTGTGCCGCAGAGCTGTTATGAGTCGGGGCCAAATTTGGTTTGGTTTGGGGGTTCATTAACTATTCCACCATCATTTCAGCCAAGAAAACCCTTTTGAGAAATTCTACTCTGTAATATACGAATGAATCAACTCAACAGGACTGGGTCTATTTTAATATATATGCACAAAATTCAATAGCGGATCCTGCAGCAGTCTAGTGACTTTGCATCCATTGCGTCAGCCAGGTGGAGGATGCAGGGACTCTCTGCTTGAGCAAGCCAGGTAACTGCCAAATGGATGCCTCTGTCTGCCTCCATTCAGAAATCCACACCATTCTCTAACACTCCCTCTAGGCCAGGTGTGCATCTTTAGTGTCCCTCCTCTGGGGCCCACCCTGTTTTTCAACATTCAGTCAGTACTAGAGGTGTGGCAAATCTTCTTATCCAGTTCATCATGATGAACCAAATCCCAGAAATGAATCTGCTCACAGAAAGCAGCTTTTTCTTCTTGTGATAATTCCATCACCAGCCCCTCAGTCCTAGATCAACTCAGGCCTTGCCACTGCTGAGTTTCTGCTAAATAAACTGAGAAAGAAAAATATTGCCATCAACTCTCCAAGGAAAACTACTGTTAATAAATGACAGTTTCCTGCTGAGCAGGCAAGTTGAGTGTCGAGGGATAGGCAATAGTGACGAGATGGGGCAGACTCATCCTGTTGGATGTGATTCTGAATTCCGTGGGCGCATTCTGTCGATATTTTGGTGAAGACGAACTGCTAAGGCTTTAAAAAGCATGCTATTAGGGCTGCATGTTTGCTCTGATATAGGCCTGGTGGCTTGCGGTGACTATTTATTTGCCAAGTTTCATGAGTGGCTGTTGAGATACAGATACAAACTACCCTAGAAACGACTGTGTTGTAAATATAAACCGCTGTAGATCTCTTGGGATCTTCCCTCTAAGACGTGACTTAAGATACTCCAGGATTCAGGCCCCAAAATGGAAAATAGACCTCACCCTGAGAATCAATTTGCTTCCTGAATCCTGGGAATACTAACAGTGCTTGGGCCGTGCTCACTGAATCCTGAGGGTGCATGTATGACAGACACAGATGATTGTTTTAAAAAATAATTTCATCTCAAAATCATAAAAACAACAAAAAAAATAAAGACCAGGCTCCCTGGTTAGACAGAGACTGATAGAATCACCCAGACTATGGCTCGTAGTTACCTTTTAGGACTGAGAATGAACTCTCCCTACCTCCCCTGCCCAATGACTCAGTTTTCAGCCAAACAATTGTTGTTAAGTGCCTTCAAGTCAGTTCCAACTCATAGCAACTCTATATGGGTTTTCTGAGTCTTTTAAATCTCTGCAGGAGCAAAAGCCTCATCTTTCTCTGGAACTGCAGAAGAACAAACAAATCTGTGTTGGACAAAGTGCAACTAGAATGCTCCCGAGAAGCCAGGATGACAAGACTTCGTCTCTCATACTTCGTACATGTTATCAGGAGGGACTAGTCGCTGATGAAGGCCATTATGCTTAGTGAAGTAGAGGGTCAGTGAAACAGAGGAAGACTCCCGGTGAGATGGACTGACACAGTGGTAGCAGCCCAAGCACTGTTATAACTGTGAGGTCCACACGTAATAACTGTGAGGATGGTGCAGGAGAGCCCAGTGTTTCCTTCTGTTGTGCATAGAGCTGCTATAAGTTGGAATAAACTCAAGGGTGCACCTAGCAACAATAACACCAACAAATAAGGAGAGCAGTAACACCAGGAAGGTCCACACTCCTTAGAACAGTCAACCATTTGAGATCAAAAGGGCAGCATTTGCCCAGTGAGCAAGCTCAGAAGGCAGGAAGGGACAGGAAAGAAGGAGACTGGAAGCAGGAAACACAGGGAGGAAGTGGGAAGAGTGCTGTCAGAATGATGAGACTGCAGTCAATGAGATAAAGCCCAGTGTGTATGAATCGTTCAGTGAAAAGTTGATCTTCTCTGTCATCCTCTAAAAAAAGAAAAAAAACAAAAACAAGTGGGGTAAAAATAGATTTACAAAGGGGCTCAGACCGTGTAAGACAATATTAGGTATTAAGGTCTTTTGAAATATACTTCTTTTACTTACTGTTATTTTTTCTTCTTGTTGTTTAAAGAGCCACCCTATTTTACTGCTGAGCCCGAGAGTCGAATTTTAGCAGAAGTGGAGGAAAGTGTGGACATTGTTTGTCGAGCAATGGGTAAGTGGTTTGGAGAAGCAAATGGGAAGCAGACAGAATTTGAGGAGGAAGGAGATATTTTCCCAGGGCAGGATGGGAGATGTGAAAGAACAAAGACTTTCAGAGTAGTACTGAATTCTAATCCACCCAGAAGTGCCTCCAAAGAAAGGCCTGGTGATTTGCTTGAGAAAAACCCGCATTTAAAACCCCATGGGGCACAGTTTGGCTTTGATACCCTTGGGAATGTTATGAGTCAGGGTCAACCCAATGACAATTGTAATTTTGTTTGTCCCTTTTAGGGTTTTTGCGTTTTCTCCTACACCTCTAAACAGCTTGAGGGTGGGGGTGGGGCGCCTAAGGAGCGTTAACACTTGTGTAAATCTTCAGATCAGTTCTAAAAGCGAGCTATTGTTCTCTCCCAAGCAAAGCGAACCCCAGATAGATAGAGGTGGCCAAGGTGCTGAGCCATAAAGATGAACTGAGAGAGCTCACTTTTGCTCATTTTATGTTAGGGAACCAATGAAACAAACCAGCTGTTGTTGAGACCATTTCGAGTGGTGGTCCCTTATGTGTGAGAGTAGAACAGCGGTGGCCTTTAATGGTTGAGTTTTTCAGCAATAAACTGCCATGCTTTTCTTCTGAGGCACCTCTGGGCGAATGTGACACACCAGCTTTTCAGTGAGTGTGTTATATTTGATTTCCAGTTACCTCCAGACACATGGTAATGGGACCAGGGTCTGAAACAAATCCACCTGCAGGCTACCTGTCTTCCTTTGGAGAACTGGGGCTCTGGAACTTTGAATAAATGTCATTTATCTGAGTCCTGGTGTTATGCTGTAGAATAAGCACTGGATTGCTAACCACAAGACGCTAGTTGTTAAGTGCCATCAAGTTGATTGCAACTCTTAGTGATCCTGTATAGGGGTTCTTAGGAGCGACTAGAATGCTTGAACCATCCAGTGCATTACCCTACAGTGTCATACTGGGACTTCACAAAATAGGGGTTTCAAACTTACTAGCCACTCCTCAGAAACCCTATAGAGGGTCACTTGCTGTGGGTTGGAATCGACTTGAAAGCACTTAACAACATACATACAAGTGGTTTCATTTTACTCAGTTCAGTAATCCATGTTGATGGTTCCACGCAGCAGTTAAAAAAATCACACAACATATTGCACAGGGGAGATCTGCTGCACAAGACTTGAGGGTGGAGGTGCCCCTGCCCCAAGCTTTGGTCTTTTCAATTGTCTCATATGCATGTGAGAGCTGGACAATGAATAAGGATAAAGGATGGAAGCCTTTGAAAGATGGAGCTGAGGAAGAATATCGACTATACCATGGACTCCCAGAAGCTCTGGTAGCTTAGTGTAATACAAACTGGGCTGCTAACCACAAGGTTGTTGTTGTTAAGTACTGTCAAATCAGTTCTGACTCTTAGTGACCCTAATGGCAAGATTGTTGTTTTTGTGAAGTGCCATCTGGCAAGGCTTGGTAGTTTGAATCGACTGGTCTCTCCACTGGAGGAAAATTAGACTTTCTGCTCCCGTAAATATTTACAGCCTCAGAAACCCTATACAGAGTCACTAGAAGTTGGAAGCAACTTGGCAACATACAACCACCAGCACCATGGACTGACAGAGGAGCAAAGTTGTTTTTGCAGAAGTTCAGCCATAACGCCCCTTAGAATCTAAGATGAGGAGCCTTCATCTTTCATACTTTGAACATGTCAGGAATGACTAGTCCCTGGAGGAAGACATCATGTTTGGTAAAGTGGAGGATCAGCAAAAAATAGGAAGACCCCCAGTGAGATGGATTGGCACAATGGCAGCAACCATGGGAGCAAACATAACAGCAATTGTGAGGCTGGCACAGGACTAGGCAGTGTTCCGTTCTGTTGTGCACTGGGTTACCTAACAACAACAACAACGGCACAGGTACTTGCAGGTCTTTCTTCAATGCTGAGTGTGTGCTGGGGCAGGGTTGATGCTGAAGGTGAAGATCTGCCTCTGGCCAGAGCTCCTTTCTCTCTGCTGACCGTGCTTTGATGGCACAGTGGTGAAAATGCAAACCCACTAGCTCTTCCTAGGGAGAAAGTCATGGCATTCTACTTCCATAAAGATGACAGCTTCAAAACCCTATGGGGCGGGTGTATTCTGCCCTGCAGGGTCCTGATGCGTAGGAATCAACTTGACAGCAGTGGGTGTGGCTTGTTTGGGACTGCTGTCTGGTGGATTTCCTTCAAAGGAACCGTGACTGCAGTCCCTGGACAGTAGCTGTGGTCTAGTCCTGCTTGTGGTTTTCTCCATCCAACTTCATCAACAGGGCATCAAAATGAGAAGGGCACAGTGTGAATTTTAAAGGGAAATATTTCCCTAGCAGTGGTCACATTCAGGATTCCTGGTGGTAACCACAACGTGGGCAGTTCAAATCCACCAGCAACTCCACAAGAGAAAGATGAGGCAGTCTGTTCCCATTATGGAAACTCTACTGGGCAGTTCTACTCTGTCCTACGGGCTGGGGTCACTCTGAGTCAGGATCTGCTGAGTGTCAGTGGATTTGGGTCTATTGGCATTGTTCTCATTCTCATGTAAAGACCAAGTCTTTCAGGCGAACAATTCAATGATTGTGAAGCTATAAAATTGTGTGAGTGCTTCTGTTTTACAGATTTATGCATGTGATACTACAGGGACAGGCTTTCTGGTTATGACTAGATATACATACATGTATCTATAGAGTCCTGGTGTGGCGCTGTGGGCTAATGCGTCAGACTGCAAAGTCGCTTGAACTACAAAGTCAGTGGTTCAAGCTCACCATCTGCTCCTTGGAAACCCTATATAGGGTCGCTATGGGTCGAAATCAACTCAATGGCACTTAACAACAAATATGTGTGTGTGTGTGTGTGTATATACATATATATACACCCCTGTTATAAGGTTTCCTAGGAGTGTCTGAAGAGTTTGAACCACCAACCTTGTGGTTCTATTAAAAACAAAAAACATGGCCATCAAGTCCTTTCTGACTTGTCTCTAGCAACCTTTTGTAGGGTTTCTGAGACTGCTGTAGATAACCTCAACTTACTCCCTCAGAGCAACTAGTGGGTTTGAACTGCCAAACTTGAAACTAACTCATGCGCCCCCCCCCCTTAATAGAAATGCTCCCAGTTTGATACCCCAAATCAAATCATGTGTCATTGAGTCGATTCTGACTCATAGCTACCCTATATATAGGACTGAGTAGAACTGTCCCACAGGGTTTCCAAGGCTGTTAACAGAATGAGACTGCCTCATTCTTTCTCCTGCAACATGGCTGTTGGATTTGAACTGCTGGCACTTCCCAGCACTTAATCCATGGCTCCATCAGGGCTCCATCCAGGTCTGATATGTGCTAGCAGTTGTTAAGTGCCATCAAGTTGGTTCTGACCCATAGCGACCCTAGGGTTTCCAAGAGGCAGCTGGTGAGCTTGAACCGCCAACCTTGGAGATCAAACTGACTTTGCAGTCCAGCGCCACATGAGGACATTTATTTTCCAAGAAATGGCATTCAAAAGCTCTCCCTTTGACAAGAGAGTGCTGTTTCTTTGCATGCTCTCTAATGGGTAAACTGCTTGTTAAGTGCTTACAAGTATAGATTGAATGGCTCTTTCAGCACAGCATGGCCAGCATATAATTTACTAATCTCAGTTAATTTTGACAGTGCAGCTCTAGCAGCACAGGAAGTGGCTTTTCTTTCTGAACGCTACATCAGGTAATTGCTATCATGAGGTCTTACATGAATGGGCTTCTGCGTTTACCCTGAAATGGAGTGTTGTTGTTTTAAAAATTCTGGACTTAATGAAAAATGACAGGGAACATAATTAAGGTGAATACCAGAATCTGCAAATACGTGATCTTGAAAGTTCCATGATATTAACTTTGCTTATTAAAGAAGACATGTCATTCCCACGTCACTTCTTAAATGAAGGGACTTCGTGGGCCTTGTACCAAGAGTCATGTTTTGCATCAATCCTTCTCGTATTCAGGAAAACTGAAGTAGAAAACGATCTGAGTCTAGGCATTTCTGCACTTTCACACAGGCCTATACCAGACAAGCTCGGGACCACCATATCCCGGGAATTTCTTCTCTTGTGACCTTTGGCTTGTTGTTATTAGATGCCACTGAGTCGGTTCTCACTCAATAGAGACCTCGTGTACCATAGAACGAAACATTGCCCATAGCGGCACCATCCTCACAATTGTTACTGTTTCAGTTCATTGTGTCAATTCAATTCATTGAGGCTCTTCCTCTTTTCTGCTGAGTCTTTACCAAGCATCATGAACTTCTCCAGGCACTGGGTCATCCCAATGACATATCCAAAGTACATGAGTGTGCTCACCATCCTTGATTTTTCATTCTGTGGATTTTGTCTCTTTTTCCCAAATGCCTCTTCTCAGGTGGATTTCACCTTCTTTGGCTTCAGGAAGGGCCAGGGAGAAATCATGAGGAAGGGGTCATCTGCTGTTGCTAGGGACCCACCACCCAGAGAAGCTACCAATAGAAAGAGCCTGGTGTTCCCTGCCCACCTAGCTTCTGTCCCATGAGCAAGGCCACCAGGTCTGTGTGGCAGCAGGCTCCCTTGGCTCTGACCACCTTCACCAATGACCTTCCTCAGAGCCCCTTGGGGTAGGGGCAGGAAGAACTGCAACCAGGGCAGTGGGCTTCCTCTTGACACCTGTCTGTCCAATTTCTTCATGTTCAATGAGAAAGTTAACATCTTCTGGTGTTGAAAGGCTTGTAAAAATCACCATCGTAGCCATGTAAACATCCTTGCCTTGGACCCAAAGGAGCCCTGGTGGTACTGTGGGTTAAGCATTTGACTGCTAACTGCAAGATCAGCAGTTTGAACCCGCCAGTTGCTCTGAAGGAGAAAGATGAGGAAGTCTGAGCCCATAGAGATTTACAGCCTGGGAAACTGCATGGCACAGTTCTACTCTGTTGAAATCAGTAGGTTTGGGTTTTAGGTGATTCAGTGGAACCCTGGTGGCACTATGGTTAAGTACTTGGCTGACAACTTAAAGGTAAGTGGTTCAGACCCACTAGCCATGGTGTGGGAGAACAATGGGGCTATCTGCTCCAGTAATGATTAACAGTCTCGAAAACTCTATGGGGTGGTTCTACTCAGTCTTACAGCATCACTATGACTCAGAACCAACTTGATGGTTTGTTTGAGTTGCTGAGTTTGGTTTTTTTTGTTGGTATTTTGTGTGTGTGTGTGGTTTTACCTGGGGCCCATGTAAGGAAAATGTAACATGGAAATTTTGCTTGTTTGCTTGTTTCTAATGCTCTTTGTCCCACTCCTACACAGGGGTACCCCTGCCCACCCTCCAGTGGTACAAGGATGCTGTCTCCATTGGAAGGCTCCAGAACCCGCGCTACAAAGTACTCTCAAGTGGGGGCCTGCGCATTCAGAAGCTGCATCCAGAAGATTCTGGAATCTTCCAGTGCTTCGCCAGTAACGAAGGCGGGGAGATCCAGACCCATACCTACCTGGATGTCACCAGTGAGTATTGCCCTCACATGATCAGGCCCCCCATGAGAGGGAGAGGTACTGTAGCAAGAGGTGTCCAGGCTGAAGGAGAACTATTGTATAGTGTCTCAGCTCTCGGGGCTTCTGTTAACAGGACTATTACAAGGGGGTGGCTTTCACAAACAGAAATCTGCTTTTTTAAAGTTTCGGAGGCTAGAAGTCTGCATCCAGGGCACTGGCTCTAGGGAAAGGCTCCCTCTGTATGTCCGCTCTAGGGACAGGTCCTCGTTTCAGCCCCTGCAGCCACGGGGTTCCTTGGTGGATCTCCACGTGACGTCTCTCTTCCTACACTTGCTTGTCTTGTCTCTCTCCCTCCCTCATCTGTCTTTTCATTTTTATTGCTTTACTTGTGATTGTGAATTTGGGGGAAGGTTTACAGAGGTCGGTTTCCCATCCAGCAATTCACACACATTTTGTTTCATCTCATTGATTGCAGTCCCTGCAATGTAATAGCGCTTTTCCCACTTCCTCCCTGGGTTCCCCATTTTCATTTATCCTTCTTTCCTGTCTCTTCCTGCCTTCTGAGCTTCCTCCCTGGACAAATACTGTCCTTTGGATCTGAGGAGTGTGTACCTCCCTGATGTCATTTTTGACCTGATGGTGGTTACGTGCTGTGGAGTCAGTTCCAACTTTTAGTGACCCTGTATAGGGTTTCTGAGGTTGTAAATCTTTATGGGTACAGAAAGTCTCATCTTTCTCCCTCTGGTAGTTCTGAACTGCTGACCTTGAGGTTAGCAGCCCAGCTCATAACCACTATGCTACCAGAGCTCCTTTGTTGACCTGATAGGCTTGTCAGTTGTTTGGCTGTAAATTCAGCCACAGGAGTGAGTTCAGTTGCAGCCTCAAGGTGTGCTAAGGGTCATAATTTCGGCCAGTCTTTATCAGACCAATAAACCTAATTAATCTGCTCTTTTTTTTTAAATCTCAGATTGATTAGGTCTAGGCACACCCTACATTGATGTGGGTACATGAATGTAACAAAGAACACCTATTTCCAAATGAGACCGACCACCCCCTGGGGATCCCCCTCTTACTCCGTGAGCCATGGTTTCTGGACACTCAGCCATCCTCCGATGTTGGGCGAAGTGTGTGTGTGTGTGGGAGGGGGGGTAATCCACATTTATTTTGTACAGAGTGAAACACTCATTGAATGAGTAGCTTGCTCCTAATCTTTTTCCTTCTGATCTTTTTCTCTGTCTTCTATATTCATTCTCTATTTCATTTTATTGCACAATTTCAGTTCTTTTGTGGGTTTCTTTTATTATCCCATTAAGAGAAATTCCTCAGTCTTCTTTCTCTGAAAAATAAAATCAAAGTGAAGTCTTTCATTCTATCTGTGAGTTTTCCTTTTAATCTCCTGTGACTGAAACATTGTTCTTCTAATAAGAAGTGGAATCTGCCGGTTACAGAATTATAGCTTTCACTTCTGTCCTCTCTGGAGCAAAATGCTGGCGGCCCTATTGAGAGACCCAGCAAGTGTCAGCATGTGTGTGGTAGCCGGCCTTCATCACCCAGAGCTTGGAAGGAGACAAATGGAGGATAATTTGGTAAACTTGAGGTAACATCCTTGAACTTTAACTGGGGGTCAACTTTGTTCTCTGCTTTGGAGCATCGCAAATCAGTATTGCTCCGAGTAGTCAAAATAGTCTCAGGTACTTAAGCAGAAAACTGAGTTTTGATCAGTTAGAATTAGTTAAAGCCCATCTTGTAGCCGCAGGCTGGGACTCTCTGGGACAGGAGTGGACAGGGCTTTTCTGTAAAGGGACAGATGGTAAATATTTCAGTCTTTGAAGGGCAGAATCTCTTGTGTGACAGCTCCACTCAGCTGATACTGAGTGGATGCAAAGACCACATGCACACATATGAGTTTAGCTGTGCAGAGGGGTTACAGAAAGTTTCTGGGGAAACGGAATTTTAAAACGATCACAGAATTTACCCATGAACTGTTTTTGACGCCTCCTTGTATTTCCAGTAAAATTTGATTTGCAAAAACAGACAATGGGCTAGATTTGGCTCTTGGTTTGTAGTTTGCTAACCCTTGCTCTAGGAGAAATGAGCCCTGGTGGCTCATTGGTTAAGCACTTGGCTGCTAAAAGGTCAGCAGTTTGAACTCACTAGCATTTTATGCAGGAGAAAGACCTGGCGATCTGCTTCTGGAAAGAATGTTCTTGTTGTATGTCAGTGAGTCGGTTCCAGCTCATCACAACCCTGTCTAGGGTTCCTGAGGAATGGCTGGTGGGTTTGAACCATCAACATTACGGTTAGTAGCCCAGTGCCTAAAAAAACCTATGGGGCAGCTCTGCTAACTAAAAAATTGGCAGTTCAAACCCAACAGCCATTCCTTAGGAGAAAGATGGGCAGTCTGCTCCTGTAATGAAGACAGCCTTGCAAATCCTAGGGGCAGTTCTCCTCCATCCTGTAGGGTCACTGTGAGTGGGAAGAGCAGGCTCAAGGGGAAGGCCTAGGAGAGGGCTGATGATGGGCAAGGGGTAGATGACTTCACTTCTGTCAGCCTTTGTTTCCTCATCTCTTTAACTGGATCCAACCAAGCCCCTCATAGATCAAACTGGAAATCTCAGTGGAAGTTACCATGGCAACTGGAGGGCAAACACATTCATCACTGATCATACTAACACCCCGTTATCCATTTTGTAACTTGTGTTCTTCTCTTTCTCAAATTAAAACACTTTCATGAAAGAAAAAGAGAATAAATAGTGGGTAAGAAAATTGGGATATATGGTCCTTTACTTCACCATATCTTGAGGCCCGTGTCTGGCGGTGGTGGGTAGTGGCTGTGTGTGAGAAACATGGGTGGGCACGCTGGGCTTCCCCAGTGATGGCCACTGAGCAGATGACCACAGATGGGGATGCGTGACGTGAGGAAGGTGTGTCTGACTGGATGGTCGGAGGTGGGAGTTTTTCTGAGGTTCTTGAGTGTGTTCATCTTCAGGGATGCCCCAGCCTCCTCAGAGGGGCCCTGCTGAGTGGTTGTAGGTTGAAGGATGGAGCTTGACCTGGGTTTGGGCAATGATAGGAGAGGTATGGGGGAGGGGTGTGATTCAGAATAGTGGGCATCGATGGCACCAGAATCTTAGAAGGGCTCCTGGGTACTGGGTGGGGTGTGGCCTGTCAGAAGCATCAAGTCCAGGTAGGAGGTATCATCCAGTGAAGACCCTAAACCCAGGTGGGGAGAACAAATGTGATAAGAAGGAGCAGCTTCCGACTGTACTTGGAAGGTGGACCCATTGAGATTCACTTCAGTATGGAGACTCTGGGGTAGCACCGGTTAAAGTGCTTGGCTGTTCATAGATAGCTTGAGGTGCCTCATAAGAAAGGCCTGGTGATCTTCTGAAAAATTAGTCCTTGAAAACCCTATGGAGAGAGCTTGTGTTACTGACACACACAGGGTCATTGTGAGTCAGGAGGGTGTCTTCTGGGGTAGTGCTCCCCACCAGGAGGAGGAATGACCCTGGTCTCTTGAGTCCTGCCTGCTTCTCCCCTGAGGGGACCTATCAGCCTCCAACAGAAGATTTGTGACTCAGTCACTGTTTGAGGAAGCTCTGATAGTGCAGTGAGCTAAGCATTGGGTGGCTAACTGATAGGTTGGCTGTTTGAACCTACCAGTTGCTGTCTGCTGCATAAAGGTTCATAGCCTTGGAGACCCGATGGGACACTTTTACTGTGTCCTTTGGAGTCAGATCAGAACCGACTTTACGGCAGTGGGATTTTTAGTGTGTTCACTGCTCTACCAGGGGTGACAGTGGAGGAGTTCCTCATCAGAGGAACAAAAAGTCAGATATACTGAAACTTACCTGCATAAACCCTTCTGTCCATTCAGTGTGGTCAGGGCCACTGGAGACCCCCCCTCCCCCAGGGTCCCACAGACACAAAGAAACCTCCCTGCATCGGGGCCACCCCCACCCCAGAAATTCCTGACGCCCTTGTGTATGAGGGTTGTCTGTTGACTTTAACTTTTAGAGCAGACTCTACATGGTGAGGATGTGGCATCTTTTGGATGGCATCTAATGTTGTTGTTAGGTGCCGTCTAGTGGCTTCTGACTCATAGCGACCTTGAGCATAACAGAACGAAACACGTCCTGGTCCTGTACCATCCTTCACAAGTGTTGTTGCCCTTGAGTCCACTGCTGCTGCCACTGTGCCAATCCATCTCCTTGGGGGTCTTCCTTCTTTTCTCAGACCCTCTGCTTTATCAAGCATGACGTTCCCCTCTAGGGACTGGTCCCTCCTAATAACTTGTCTGAAGTCTCACCATGCTGGCTTCTAAGGAACATTCTGACTGCACTTCTTCCAGCACAGATCTGTTTCTTCTTCTGGTGGCAGCCCATGGTACCTTCAATATTCCCCTCCAGCACCATAGCTCAAATGCATCAACTCTTCTCTGGTCTTCCTTATTCACTGCCCAAATTTCACATGCATATGAGGCTATTGAAAATGCCATGGCCTGGGTCAGGCTCACCTTAGTCCTATTATTGCTTCTTTAAAAAGGAACCCTGGTGACACAGTGGTTAAAGCACTAGGCTGGCTAACTGAAAGATGTGTGGTTTAAATCCATCAGCCATTCCATGGGAGAAAAATACGTATTCTGTTTCTGTAATGATGACAGCCTAGTCCGTGACTACTTGGTTGTCAGTGGGTGTGACTTGGTGTTTTTGTCTCCTTGGATTCATCTTTCTTTCATTGAGAAATTTCTTATATACCTATCACTTCTCATAGCTCAGGGAGCCCTAGTGGTAACGTAGTTAAAGCCCTTGGCTGCATACCAGAAGGCCAGAAGTTTGAACCCACCAGCTACTCCTCAGAAGAAAGATGATGAGACTCTGTAGGGTGACAGCCGTGGGTGTGGTCTATCTCAGTCAAGGGTCTCCTTTCTTTAACATTCACAGAACTCCTCTCTTCCAGGGCCCAGTGTTTCCTCACTGTGGATCCCGTGCACCTCGAGGTGGTATCCTCTCCCCTGGTTGTAAACAAAGATAGGTAATTCCCGGGAGATGTATAATGAAAGGTTACAGTTGCTCCTGACAGCTTGTCATGTTTTATGGGCACCATTATTTCTGATTGGATCTATAAAACCCCACACGGGAGGATCCACTGGGGGCTGGTTTGAGCATCTCTGGGAGCCATGTACCAATGAGTTTACGTCTCTATGCAGATATCGCCCCGACATTCACTCAGCGCCCAGAAGACACAACAGTCACAGATGGAACCACGGCCATCCTCACGTGTGTGGTGTCTGGGGCACCCAAACCAGCCATCACTTGGAAGACAGGTGGGTCCCTCCTCTGATCAAAACAGTCCAGCCAACCTGCAAAAGGGCCCTGCTGGGCCAGGGCCTTATTTGATTATTCTCACTAGGTTTCTTCCATCTGTTGGTTCAACCAGGAGTAAGTATGGAGTGACAGCTCACCTGCCACCTGCCAGGTAGATGAGAATTTAAGGGGGAGTAAGAGAATGGAGACCCCTGTCTCCATGGAGCTGATAGACTCTAGACAAGGAAACAGACACTAAAAAACAATTAAGAATTGTACAGATATCATGTGCTCTTTAAAGAGTACCCAACAACTATCATTGTTGTTGTTTGGTGCTGTCCAGTTGGTTCTGACTCATAGCGACCCTATGTACAGCAGAACACAACACCACCCGGCCCTGCATGCCCTCACAATTGGAGCTCCATGCACACTAGTTACAGGCAGACCTTAGAGATACTGCTTGTTCTGTTCCAGACCACCACAGTGAAAGTAAACATCATAATAGAATGAGCCATGCAGATGTCCTGGTTTCCCAGTCCCCAAAAGTGAGTGGACACTAGACTGTCATCTATGAAGTGTTCAACAGCATGCTGGGAAAATTTGAGGTCTTGTAAGAATTCCCAGCATGGGACACAGAGAAATCCAGTGAGCTGAAAAGTGGTACCTACAGACTAGTTCAACTCAGGGAGGCTACAGACTTTCCATTTGTAACCAACTCAGTCTCTGCAAAGCCCACTGCAAGGAGGTGTCAGGACTTGATTTGTGGTAACTTTCTTAGGACTCTATTTTCCCATTTATTCGAAGTATTAGGCAGTGGTATCTTAGGGGTAGAATTCTCGCCCTCCATGTGATAGACCAGGAGTTCTGGTGTGGTGCTGTAGGATCAGCACTGGACTGCTAACCACTAAGTCAGCAGTTCAAACCCACCAGCTCCTCTTCCAAAACCTTATACAGGGTAGCTATAAGTCAGAACTGACTTGATGGCACTTAACATCATCAACAATGCTGGAGACCTGGGTTCAATTCCCAGCCAATGCACCTCATGTGCAGCCCCCACCCATTTGTCTATTGGAGCTTCCAGACTAAGATAGAGTAGGAAGAAAGGCCTGGAGATCTACCTCCCAAAATCAGCCAATGAAAACTTCTTCATTCCATCTTAGGATAGCTTGGGACCAGGCAGTATTTTGTTCCATTGTGTACATGAAGTCACCAGGAGCTAAGGGTTGGCTGGTATTCAAAGTTAATACTCACCTCTTTTTTTAAAGATAAAGACCCCCACCACAGGGTAGCTTTGCTCCAGTCTGATACCTGTGAATCTATGATTTCCAACTTCCTTTTGGGTTCCTTTGAAGAGCGGCACCATGTCCCAGCCCTTTTCACAGTCTGTGCCTTACAGAAAGTCTAGCACCAGTGCTGTTAGGAAGGGCAAGCCATATTCAGGAAGGACATGGGTAGTTTGTATCTATTCTGAATGCTTATCTTATTAAGGCTCAGTGCTCATGTCTGGCTCTACAAGACGCTGGCTTTTCCTGCCCTCTGAGCATAGCTCCTAAACAACCAAAATTCGAGAAACTATAGATCAGTAAAAAGGAGCTCTGGTAGCGTAGTGGTTACGAATCGGGCTGCGAACCGCAAGGTCCACAGTTCGAAACTACCAGCTGCTCCGCGGGAGAAAGATGAGGCGATCTGCTCCCGTAAAGATTTACAGCCTCGGAAACCCTGTTCAGGGTCGCTATGGGTCGAAACCGACTCGACGGCACTTAACAACAACAACATAGATCAGTAAGAAGATCTTATTAAAATTTACAGTAAAACCTGCAAAAGCCAGAACCTGTGTAAGACAGAAACCTGCCAAAGAAGAAAACACGTATCTTTCCTGTAAGCCGAAAGATGGGAAAGTAGTAATTAAACTGCACACTTTCTAACACAGAAATACACGCCTGGCCCAGTGAATTCCAGCTCTCCTAAGGTTCACTGTATCCTGTTTTCTTTCTGATTTTGAATACAGTCTTCAGTTTATGGAGCCCTGGCAGAGCTCCAATTAGCAACCCAATTAGTGCAATCTAATTAGCACTGGATTGGTAATTACAAGGTCGGCAGTTCAAACCCACCAGCCGCTCCTTGGAACCAACTCGATGGCACTGCACAACAATTAACAACTTAATTTGTATTTCTAAAAAATCCCAAACACTTAAAAATATAAGGACAAATTTAAAAAACACCCTAATCTCATCTGTATCATCATTGGTTTGATGAATCCTTCCATGTTGGACAACCACGATGTACCTGATTTCTGTTAGGGGGTCTTAATCATGCAGTGGGTTACACATTGGGCTGATAGCTGCAAGGTCAGCAGTTCGAATCTGCCAGCTGTTCCATGGAAGAAAGAGGAAGCTCTCCACTTTGGTAAAGATTTACAGCCTCGCAAACTCTACATAGGGTCACTGTGAGTCAGAATTGATTTGATGGAGGTGGGTATATGGTTTCTGATATAGTAAGTAATGCTAAAAAAAAAAAAAAAGTGTCTGTTATTATCATGCATAAAATTTTACTATTGCTCCAATTTTCCTTAATTTCTGTTCTTGGTAGTGAATCCTTACTAGCTTTCAGATATATTGGCTCTCATACTGCCTCTCTCTTCACTGTTCTTCAGGGACACGGATTTTGGCCAGTGGCTCCGTTCGGATCCCGAGATTCATGCTTCTGGAGTCTGGGGGTCTGCAGATAAGCCCTGTCATTGCTCAGGATGCCGGCAATTACACCTGTTATGCCACCAACACAGAAGGCTCCCTGAATGCTTCTGCCAGACTCACCGTGTGGAGTAAGGCTCAAACTCCCTGGAGCTTCCTATCACACCTGACCCCACCACTGGGTCACCTACTGTAATGTCAAAATGTGCTTGGATGTCCTAGCTCACTCCTAAAAGCCTGCAGGAGTATTTTTACAACCGATTCCTAGAAAACTGTTGAGTAAATTAATTTTGCGGTTTCCAAAAGAATCATTAGAAAATGCAGACAGAGATTCAATCTCAACTGGGACATTTCCTGAGAAATAAAAGATTGTCTTTAAAAATAAAAATGTCCCGGAGAAGGACATTATGTTGCTAAAGAGGAAGAACCCTACTAAGATGGATTGACACATTGGCAGCCACATGGGTTCAAATATAACAATTGTGAGACTAGCACAGGACTGGGTAGTGTTTCATTCTGTTGTTTGTAGAGTTGTTATGAGTCAGAACTAACTCAACAGCATCAAACAACAGAAGCTGAAATAATTCAATTATGTTGGTTATAAGAATGTAAATATAAGAAAACTACAGCAGGAGTGAAAATCCTAGGGAAAGTTTTTCTTTTCTTTTTGATCACTATTATCAATTAAAATGCTTCTAGTATATTAAATATATATTCTCTATTAGAAATGAACTAAAAGGAAGCTGTTTGCTCTTTCTCGGACTTTTATCTAGTCTTCTTATATCTCTGATGTAGGTTTCTGAAATGTAGGCTACGTTATTGTCCAGAACATAAGGATTACAACACCAAAACCTAATATCCAACCCTCACCCCTGTTATTGAAGTCCTGGTGTGGCACTGTAGGATAAACACTGTACCACAAGGTCACTTTGAACCACAAAGTCGGCAAATCAAACTCATTAGCCACTCCTTAGAAGCCCTGCATAGGGTCGCTATGAGTCAACACCAACTTGATAGCACTTAACAACAAAAAACCTCTTTTATTAGATTCAGTTGCCTCTTTGCTTCATTTAAATCTACATAAAATGCATTGTTCAAAAATGCAAGACCACAGATTTTCATACAACTATCTGTACAAGACCTGCCTTCTTAATGTAGTAGGCAGCATGTCAGTCTCATAATCTGAAGGTCCTGAGTTCGAGCTTGAGAAGGGAGTAGTTCTGTTGGAGTCCTGGTTTGGTGCTGCAGGTAATGTGCTGGACTGCAAGGTTGGTGGTTCAAACTCACTAGCCACCCCTGGGAAACCCTATACAAGGCCACTATGAGTCGGAACTGACTCGATGTCACTTAACAACAAAAACAACAATATGTGTACAAGGTGAGCATGTTTTCTACTTCTGGAGTGAATTGTTTGTTGAAAACGCCATCCTTAAGGAAGAGCCAAATCGTTACACTTTCCTTTATACTTGCTTTAGCTTCTAAGATAGGTTTGCTGTCCACTTTGAAAAATGACCCCTTCTAATTTATTAGGCATTCTAAAAATACCACGCGCTTGGAAGGAATGAATATAAATACCTCCAGTATCCTCAAGGACTACAAATCAAGAGTTTTTGTTCTCTTTTGTGGCTGATTCCATTCGCTGCTCCTAATTCATCCAATTTCCATAAACGTTAACTGTACATAGTTAAAGACTGTGCAGATTAGGACCCATGCTGTTGGAATCTGTATAGATTAGCTTCCAGAACATTATGTGACCTACTAAGACCCAAAACGATGCCAACCCTGGGACCACTGGTATGATACATTCATGGCTGATAGAGCATTTTCACATGCACTTATGTTGTCCGGTGCCCTTGAGTCAATTCTGACGCACAGCAACCTTACAGACAACAAAATAAAACACAGCCCAATGCCACGCCATCCTCACAATTGTCACACTTGAGCCAATTGTTGCTGCCACTGTGCCAGTCCGTCTCCTTGGGGTCTTCCTGTGTTTGCTTTACCAATCATGATGTATTTCTCCAAGACCTGGTCCCTCCTGATAATCTATCCAAGGTATGAAAGACAAAGTCTCACCATCTGGCTTCTAAGGAGCATCCTGGCTGTACTTCTTGCAACACAGATTGGTTTGCCCTTCTGATAGTCCATGATACTTTTAGTATTTTCCTCCAACATCATAGTTCAGATGCATCCATTTTTCTATGGTCTTACTTATTCATTGTTCAACTTTCACATGCATATGAGGTTATTGAAAGTACCATGGCTTAAGTTAGGCACACCTTAGTCCTCAAACTGACATCTTTTGAACACTTTAAAGAGGCCTTTTATAGCAGATCTGGGGCAAATTGTAGTTCTGTTGCTGATCCGGTACATATTGTACTTCATAAGATGTTGTTGTTGTGAAGTGCTGTCGAGTCAGTTCCAACCCATAGCGACCCTGTATAGCGTTTCCGAGGAACAGCTGGTGAGCGTGAACCACCGACCTTGCAGTTCAAATAGCCTTGCAGTCTGGTGCATTAACACACAGCACCACACCAGAACTCCTTCATAAGATGTTGTTGTTGTTATGTGCCGTGGAGACGGTTCCGACTCATAGCAACCCTGTACAGGGTTTCCGAGGCTGTAAATCTTTACGGGAGCAGAAAGCCTCATTTTCTCCTGCGGAACAGCTGGTAGTTTCAAACTGCTGACCTTTTGGTTCGTAGCCCGATTCATAACCACTGTACTACCAGAGATAGGTACTGTTATTTACTGAAATGTAGGCAAACCTCCGAGATATTGTGGGTTTAGTTCCAGACCACCACATACAGTGGATTTTGCAGTACACCATGCCACACGTGCCGTTTTGTTTCCCAGTGCACATAGTAGGACAGCTATGAGGCAGAATCGACTCGGTGGCAGTGGGTTTAGTGCATATAGATGTGCTATTGATACCAGACTCTGCTGTGACGAGTGCCCAGTGAAACCTGTGAAATACAGTGAGATGTTGAGCACATGCCGTTGAGAAAATTGTGCCAACAGATCTCCACACAGGGGGTGACCTTTTGTAGAAAACGCAGCGTCTGTGAAGCACAATAAAGCCAAGTGTGATAGAAAGAGGTCTGCCCATAGTATAGAACATTCCAGTCATTGCTTCAACCCTTGGTCATGCTCAACTACTAGCCGAATGTTGGCAGCCTGAACTCACCCACCAGCACTGCGGAAGAAAGCCCTGCCGATCTGTCTGTAAGGATTACCGTCAACAAAGCTCTGTGGAACTCAGTTCTACTCTGCAGCTCATGAGATCGCCCATAGTCCAAATCAACTTGAGGGCAGTAGGCTTGTTGATTGGTTTTAAACATTGCATTTGATTTTCAGTCTTCTGGAGACCTTGTCAGTCCAAGGGTGTTTTGACAGGGCCTGGAGATGTGGGCCTCTTGGCTGGAATACATCAAGACCAGCTCTCAAACCACCCCTCAACCCCCCAGGCATTTCTGAACACTTCCATTTAGATTCTTTTTGCCAAGATAAAAGAAAATTTACAGAGTTTGATGTCAGAAAACCAATCAGTTATACCCTGAGGGAGGGAGCTTTCCTGCTTGCAGTTTTATCTAAGTTGTGACTTGTGGGGTTTTTCTGTATGTGTGTGTGTGTTTTTCAGATCGTACGCTCATCATCAGCCCTCCGGAGGATGGGGTGGTGATTAAAGGGACCACTGCCACGCTGCGCTGTGGAGCCACGCACGACCCTAGGATTTCCATCAGGTCAGCCCAATTACAATGCTTGCTAGCTGATTAATATTCTGAGGGCTTGTAGTGAGGAGTGGAATGGGGAAGGGGGATTTTTGGGGACTCTGGTTTCAGCTTCAGCTCCCTGAGTACTTTCCTTTCACCAGTGTGGAGCTGGGCCATTCATCACAGAAATCCCATTTTTTAGCTCAGGCCTTATGCATTATTTACAGGGAGTGAGGTTCCTTTTCCTAATCCCCTGACCAGGTCAATACACTATCTGTGAGACTCACTTGTCAGAGGCTGATACTTAATGAGAGAAATATCCAGAGGGATCAAATTGAATTCCAGCAGTATTTGCACTGGGGCTATGGAGTACTTGTGGGAAGCGGGGATGTTTTCTGTACACCCAGGACTGTTTCCATTGCAACAGAATGAGTGGCCAGAGAGAGGCAGCCATAGTAATCTACCACATGTATACCCAGGATTGAAAATGCTTGTGGACAAAATGGAATTGAAAGACAATAGAAAGGTTTTGTATGAACTTTTTGAAGCACCTACTGGTACAGTAAAACATCTGGAGGAGGCAACTGGATGGCTAAAGAGATTGACTCCTTCTGTCTTTATTTGGGGAGTCCTCTGATAGTACAAACAGGCAGTTAATAGACTGGGCTGCTAATTGAAAGGTTGATGGTTCAAGTGCATGTGGAGGGATCTCGGAAGAAAGGCCTGGCAATCTACGTCTGAAAAATCATCTCCTGAGAAACCCTGTGGAGCTCAGTTCTACCCAGTCACATGTGGGGTGCCATGAGTCAGAGTCAGCTGGGATGGGTCTTTGTTGGACGCAGACAGTGAGGGTGAAGGCAAGGCTGTAAGTACAGAGTTCACATGTTCTTACTTTTTCGTGTGAATTGGGTGAAGGTTAACTGAGCAGATGATCTGTTTTCCATTCAACTATTCAGACACGTTTTGTTTCGTGTCATTGATTGCAGTCCCCACAGTGTAGCGTCACTCATCCCACTTCCTCCCTGTGTTTCCTGTTTCCTTTGCTCCTCCTTTCTTAACCCTTTTGAACTTTGTCCTTCAGTACAAACGTTGCCCTTGTGACCTCAGGATGTTGGTGATTGTAAGGCGCGTACATGTCTCCAGTGTTATTGTTTCCCCTTACGTGCCTGTCTCTTGTTGGGATTAAAAATTGCGCTTTGGGGGTGAGTTCACTTCCAGGCCTGAAAGGTGACAAAGGACCATAGTCTCGGGGGTCCCGCCAGTCTGTGTCTCACCAGTAGGCCTGCTCTTTTTTATGATTTGAGTGTTGTTATACATTTTTCATCCACTCTATCCAGGACCTTCTAATGTGATCTTTTTCAGAGTTGTTGTAGTAGTAGCCGGGCACCATCTAGTTCTTCTGGTCTCAGGACCGTGGAAACTGCTGTTCCCATGTTCCATTAGTCCACTGGACTAACTGATTCCCAATGTCTTCAGTTTGTATGACTCTCCTTCCCTTTACACAGGGAGAGACTAATAATACTTGTACCTTAGATGACCACTCACGAGCTTTTACGATCCCAGTTGCTACTCACAAAAATAGGATGTAAAACCGGGGATTTTTCAAAGAGAAACTGCTTATGGGATAGTGTTCTTTACTCTCAGAATCACCCTATAAAATCCAGCTACAAAGAGAGATGAAATTAAAGACGGGATTTTCACTCTGGCATTAGCCCAAAAGGCATGCTGTTAGCAAAATGGGAGGAATCAAAATCCCTGGCTGCTTTCTAGAACATCTCCCTGTGAGCATTGGCGGCTGCAGACCTTATGGCGGGCACTTACAGACTGGGGTGCCCTGAATATCCAGGGCCCCAAAGACTCCCTGTGGTTCCCCAGGGCTCAGAGTCCAGATTTGGTTTAGTTAGAAGTGCGTTGAAATCAAAACCAAGCAAGCAAATAAAAAGGAGCAAGTTACAGCGGGGCTGGAAAACCTTCCGAGGAGGTGTGTGAGACAGGTTACCTAGTAACCTGTTTCTGTGCACTTGGGAGTTTGATTTCAGGGAACCCAGCTCTAAGAAGCCTTGTTTCTGGGCTAGTCTGAGAGCCCAGGAAGAATCCTCTTAGGTCTTTGTGGGTGTCTTGCTGCTTTGGACTTGTGATTAAACACACCACACCAGAGCCACAGAGCCCCATGAGACAAGCTAGAACTGCCCCCACAGAGTTTCTTAATAGGAGCAGACTGTCAGAACTTTGTTCCTCAGTGTTGCCATGGTGGGCTTGAACCAGAGACCTTTCTGTTAGCATCTGAGTGCTTAAATGCTGTGACACCGGGCTTTATGGAGGTAGATCACTGGCTCTTGGGGAATCCCTTGTTCCCAGAGCACTAGTCCCCGCTCCCTGCTGCTACCCCAAAGGTAGCCACTTCCTCACTTCTTTCTCTTGTTCTGTCTCTGAGTAATTTCTTGCCAGTGCTCTGTACAGGAAGGCTTTGAGGGACTGGGCACATTTTTGGAGCTCCAATCAAATCATTTTGAAAAGGGAGACCTGCACATTCATCCCATCGGTGCCTGCCCACTGCGGACTGAAGATGGGATGAGTCCTTAATCAACTCTCTTTTTACAAGAGAACGTGAGCTAAAGTGGCCACAGGAAGAGATAAAAAGAAAAGGAAAATGCAGCTCAAAGGAAGGCGTGCCATATGGTTAGATGTGAAGAAAACATGCAGATGGGGTGTGACATAAAAAAACACACACAAACAAAAATTGTTTTGTTTTCAGGAGTTTAGGTATTCCACTCTGAAAATGTTGAAAAATCTGTGCAGGTGACATTCTGCCCTGAGGGAGCATTCCTGGGGCAGGTCTTTGCAGTAATTAAAGTCCCACAACCTTCCCATCTCACAAGAAAAGGCCAACTAGATATTGTCAATGTTCTTCCTTTTCCCTGGTTTTAACTCCAGCATCTGGTTGCTTTGCCTTTTCATTGTTTTTGTTCATTGAGATGTAATTTACATAATGGAAAATCCCACCTGTGAAGTACACAGTACATTCACACATCGCTTAACAACCACGATATGTTCTGTGAAACTGGACGTTACGTGATTTGGATGTTGTGTGAGCACCATAGTGTATGTTAGAACCCCAGGTTATGGATGAGTTATACTGCTAAATTTGTCTTGAAGTCAAACGTGTCCATACGTTAGAACAGCTAGGTATGGTTCATACTTAACATCAATTCGTTAAATGTTTGTCTTTGTATGAGGGGGCTCATACGAACGACAATGGAATCAAAATTTTTCCACAAGCTTTTTTTTATTATTATTATTTTTATT
>NW_006408552.1:16120938-16206243 GCF_000296735.1 Chrysochloris asiatica | reverse complement strand
AGGTTGTAGGACTTTTTATTGGGAATTGAGTGAAGGTTTACAGAGCAAGTCATCAGTTTTACATTCAGCAAACCATACACTTGGTTTCATTTCAATGATTACACAATCCCCACAATGTAACATTACGTATCCTACTTCCTCCCTGGGGTTCTTTCCATTCCTCCTTCTGAACTCTGTCCTTGGGTAAATGCTGCCCTTTTGATCTTGAATGGTTGTCCCTCCTATGGTGTGTGTACCTCAGTAGTAGTGTTGTCCCCCTATAGACCTGTACCCCTATGTATCTATCTACTGATGGACTGAAAATTGAACTGAGGGGGTGAGTTCGATTTCAGACATGAAGGGTGACCGAGGGCCATTGTCTCAGGGATTTTACCAGCTCTGTCTGACCAATGATCTTCCTTATGATTTTGAATTTTGTTCTGTATTTTTTCTCCACTCTACCTAGGACCTTCTAATGTGATCTCTGCCAGCACTATTGGTGATGCTGGCTGGGCACCATCTAAATCTCCTGGTCTCAGAACCCACCAACTTATTGAAGCCTTCTTTTATGTAGTATATAATGTTCCTTTCTATGCATAAAAGATATTAAAGGAACAATTCCAAATGCACTAAAACATCTTGAACATATATGAATAATAGTAATAATAACAATGGTTTCATAAAGCATGTTATATTTATAAAGTCCAGTTACTACAGCAGCATCTTCTGTGTTGTTATGACATTTTTAATACAGCACAGTCTGACCTCTGAGTCCTTCATAATAATTTTGTTTTTTTCTAACAAAACATCCTCTATAATGTTCAATTGTAATTATTCCTAAACGTATTTGAAGACTGCCTTTATGATAAAGTGAGTAATTTTGAAAAAATAGATAAATGAAAAATAATGTTTTGATGCAAGTTACAAAGTAGCAACTGTTTGCTATTGCTGCTTGCTAAGTGCCATGGAGTTGGTTTCGACTCATACCAACCCTGTATAGAGTTCCCAAGGCTTTTAAATCTCTTGTGGGAGTAGAAAACCTCATCTTTCTCACACACAGCAACTGGTAGGCTCAAACTGCCAACCTCAAGGTTCGCAACCCAGTGCTTATTCTATGGAGCCTCCGTGCTCCCTGTTGGCTATCACACACCATTATAGAATCAACAGTAACATAATTGTTGTTAAATGCTGTGGCGCCAATTCCGACTCATAGCGACCCAGCACAGGGTTTCTGAGGAGCAACTGGTGAGTTTGAACCATCAACCTTGTGGTTCAAACTGACCTTGCAGTCCTGTGCTTATCCAATAGTGCCACACCAGGACTCCATAGTGACATAATATAATACTGTAATTTAATATCAAAGACATTACAGGGACCAGGGTCACGGATGCTCATGCATTCAGACGTGGTCTCAGTGGACACCCTTTGTCTCCTGACTGTGTGCTAACAGGATTAGTAGTTACTTGTGTTTCAGCAGACAGGGACGAGCTTGTGGTCTCAATTCTGTGGGCGTTCTCACCAGAGCCTCTTTGCTTGGCCCACAGCTACGTTTGGAAGAAGGACAATGTAATGATCAGCCCTTCCAGTGGTTCTAGAATTGTGGTGGAGAAAGATGGCTCACTCCTCATCAGTCAGACATGGTCCGGAGACATCGGGGACTACACCTGTGAGATTGTTTCTCCAGGTGGAAACGACTCCCGCACAGCCCGGCTGGAAGTCATGTGAGTATCGCGCTCTGTTTCGTTGCTGTTGTTGTTGTTGTTAAGTGCCATCGAGTCGGGTCCGACCCATAGCGACCCTGTACAGGTTGTAGGACTTTTTATTGGGATTTGGGTGAAGGCAGACAGAAGAAATCAGTTTTCCATTCAACCTTTCAGACACGTTTTCTTTCACTGTTGGCAGTCTCCACTTGCTCCCTGGGTCTCCCGTTTCCATTCCTGCTGTCTGAGCTTTCTCCCTGGGCAAACGCTGCCCTTAGGATCTCCTATGGTTGATTGTTCTAAGGACTTCATACCTCCCTGGTGTGACTGTTCACATTGTGTGCCTAATGTCCTGGTGTGGTGCTGTAGGATTAAACACTGAACTACTGACCACAGAGTTGCCAGCTTAAACCCACCAGTCTCTCCTCAGAAACCCAATACAGGGTCACTATAAGTCAGAACCTACTTAATGACACTTAACAACAACAGGAGTTTAGCCAAAAGTTGATCAGTGCAGGTGAGCTCAGTTCGAGGCCTGAAGGGGGACTAAGAACCTAGTGTTGGGGTTCCACCTGTCTCATTCTGACCAGTAAGCCTGGCCTTTTTCAGGATTTTGAGTTTTGTTCCACATTTTTCTTTGCACTGTTTAGTATTGATGATCTCTGAATATCTGCCTAATGGAGAAGATATTGATGTCTGTCTGCCTAGTAGAAAAAAGACTGACGTTTGTCAGGGACTTCATTTTACTGGGAGCCATGGTCAATGCTCAGTGAAGCAGCAGTCAAGAAATCAAAGGATGCATTGTATTGGTTAAATCTGCCACAAAAGACCTCTTGAAAGTGTTTAAAACACACACACACACAAAATGTCACTTTGAGGACTGAGGTGTGCCTAAACCAAGCTAGTATATTTTCAGTCATCTCATGCATATGAGGAGTCCTGGTATGGCACTGTGGTATGGACTGTAAAGTCAGTTTGAACTGCAAGGTTGGCAGTTCAAGCTAACCAGCCGCTCCTCAGAAATCCTATACAAGGTTGCTATGAGTCAGAATCAACTCAGTGGCAATGGGTTTGACTTTGGTTTGGGGCCATGTGTATATGAATGCTGCACAATGATAAGGAACACTGGAGAAGAATCGATGCCTTATAATTATGATGTTGGTAGAGAACATTGAGTATACATTTGGCTGCTAGAAAAAAGAACAAACCTGGAAGAATCACAGGCAGAATGCTCCTAAGACGTGAAGATGGTGAGATTTAGTCTCTCATAGTCTGGACATAAGGATCTCTGGTAGCATAGTGGTTACGAATTGGGCTGTGAACTGCAAGGTCAGCAGTTCGAAACTACCAGCTGCTCCATGGGAAAATGATGAGGCTTTTTGCTCCCGTAAAGATTTATAGCTTCGGAAACCCTCTACAGGGTCACTATGAGTCAGAACCGACTCCATGGCACATAACAACAACGACAAAGTCTGGACATGTTATCTAAGGGACTTAGTCCCTGGAGAAGGATATCATACTTGGTAAAGTAGTTGTTGTCACTTGTTAAGTGCCATTGAATCGGTTCCAACCCATAGCGACCATGTATAGGGTTTCCAAGGAACAGCTGGTGGGCTTCAACCACTGACCTTGTGGTTCAAATAACCTTGCAGACCAGCACATTATCCCACAGTGCCACAGAGAGTCAGTCAAAACAAAACAAGATCCCCAACAAGATGGATTATAGCTGCAACAGTGGGTTCAAACACAACACTGATGGTGAGGATGGCACAGGACCTGACCGTGTTTCGTTCTCCTGTGCATGAGCTAACTATGAGTCATTGCCAAATTGCTAGCACCTATAACAGCATTACTGGCGTGGCGCTGTGGGTTAATGCTTCAGACTGCAAAGCCGTTTGAACTGCAAGGTCGGTGGTTCAAGCTCACCAGCTGCTCCTCGGAAACCCTATACAGGGTCACTGTGGGTCGGAATCGACTCAATGGCACTTCACAACAACAGCTTTCTGCCTCACTGCTTCCAGTCACTGCTCCTGGAAATGTCTCCCACTGACCAGCTATGATGCTCATGTTGCACTCAAGTCTATAGTGAAGGGAAAAGACATTGTCGTTGTTCCATTCCATTGACTCCAGCTTGAGGCAGCCTCCTGTGTATCAGAGTAGAGCTGCTTCAGAAGCAGATCACCAGACTTTTCTTCCTACGTTCCTCCTGTTGGCTTCAAACCACCAATCTTATAGTCAGTACCCAATCCCTTCATGCTCTGCTCCACCCATCCACACAAACAAACCAAACCCACCTGCCTGGAGTCAGTTCGCACCCATGGCCACCCTGGAGAGCAGCACAGAGCTGCCCCACAGGGTTTCCAAGGCTGTCATCTTTACAGAATCAGCCTGCCTCATCTTTCTCCTGCAGAGCGACTGGCAGATTTGAACTGATGTCTTTTGGGGTAGCAGCAGAGTGCTTTAACCAGTGTGGCACCAGGATTCTTTGTGCTTCACCCCGTACCTTATAATGCTACACTGCCATGCACATTTTTTTTTTTTCATACTCACAATTGCGAGGTTTATTAGGGTCAGAAAATGCTCAGGATGCAGATTTTTTGGTAAAGACAGTGTCTTCTCTGCTGTGCCCTCAGGCAGGTGTCTCTTTCTGGCCCTTGAACTCTCAGCCCCTTGGTGTCTGTCCACTCCAGCAGTGTTACATGCTGTGTTAGGGCTCACCATGCACTTTGAGGGGTTTTTTTTTGTAAGCAGTAAAATGTTCCATTCTTAGTCCAGAGAGTTGGAGGATAGTCTTTCAAGCTTTGGTCTACATTCACATGGAGCCCCTCTGCATACAGGCCCCCCATTGCTACCGTCACCATGTGCTCAGTTTACCAACTGCATTGAGGAGATCATTTTGCTATTCTGTGTGACTCCTCAGGCTCCCCCACCCCCCAACGAGGTGACAAGCTTTAGTGTGTCCTGATGTGGCACTGTAGGATAAGCACTGGATCATAAGAAGTCAATTTAAATAGCAAGGTCAGTGGCTCAAACCCACCAGCCATTCCTCAGAAACTCTATGCACTTTAACACCAGCAATGCAAAAGTCCAGGGCCTTGGTGGCAGTAAGGATAAGCACTGAATTGCTAACCACAAGGTCAGTGGTTCAAATCCACCAGCTGCTCCTCAGAAACCCTATACAGGGTCTCTGTGAGTCAGAACTGACTCGATGGCACTTCACAACAACTGTAAAAGCCAGGCAGGCTATTAGTTTCAGAGAGGCCTGGCCAGTTCTCTGCAGGACAGTAGATACTTTCCACTAATTCTTCTGAAATCCTGAGACAGCAAGCAGAGGCTTATTACTCCCAATCTCAACCTGCCCAGTGGCTACAAGTAGCTTCTGGGACCCAGAACTCCTGACCTGTGGCTTCCACCCTCCTCAACTTTTCTCTCTGCTCACAGCACTCAAACAGAAATGCCTGCTGACAACATGTATTTTTCCAACGTGTATTTATTTCCTTTTAAACAATAACAACAAAAACACAGGGTCCACCCAGATATTCCCTGAGCACATAAGTATAGCAATAAAACCAGAAAGCCAAGAACAAGAGTAGAGCCGCTGCCTACACGTGCCGAACCCTCCCTGCCCGGTGCCACACGCTGGGCCATTAGAAAAGGCATTTGTGAGCAATTTCTCTAACTGTTTTGTGCTCTGTTCACCTTGACTCAGGGAGAAATCGACATACAAAATTCACTTCCTGGAAACAGGATGTGGCCGCTGCGCGTGGGGTCTCGTGCCTCATTTGTCTTTGAACCCAAAGCTACCCACCAAGGGCATTAAGAATGAAAAAAAATTAAATGCTTTCTGTGTGCTGTGTGCACAGCTGAGGGTTTGTTGTGCCCACTTGTATGTGGCTAGATGAGCAGCCTTCTTCCAGCCCTCACGTGTAGACTTTGAGAGGTTAATGATGTCCAGTCGTTTCCTAACTCCAAATAGCTTTTGTTGTACTTCACTACCCCAGAAAAGAGCTCATTCCACCTGCGAGGCTGTCTCTCTCCGGGATGATTCACTGATGTCTGTGAAGGTTAGCCCCTCATTGGGAGCAAAGATACCCTAGTCAGGCACATTGTCTGTAACCCAGAAGAGAAGCTGGGGTCCAGGTGGTCCAACTGTAATATTATTTTTATGGTTGTTGAGAGCATATACCATTTCTACCCATACCATTCAGTGACAATGGTTACAAGTTGTGTCACTATCCTAGCCCTCCTTTTCCAATATGAACTTACTGGCCCCCAACTTCTTACCTGACCTTCTGAGTTACTGTTGTCAGTCTAATCCCACATAGGTAGTTCTTTAGAAGGGCACAGTGCTCAAGGCAGACATTCTTTTAGTTAAGCTAAAGTCCTGTTTGCTCTTAAGAAGACTTCAGGGAATATTACTTGGTTTAAGGTTTGAAGAGTATGTCAGGACAATAGTTTGAGAAGTTCATGTAGCCTTGATGGATCCAGAAAGTAGAGTTCACAAGGATTTTAAATTCTGTTCTACATTTCCCACCTTTTGATCAGAAATATTTTCTAGAATCTTTGATCAACATGTTCAGCCAGGGCTGCCAGGCCCCATCCAGTTCTTCTGGTCTTGTGGAGAGGAAGTTGCCCATGGAGACAGTGAACCACATAATCCATTTCCCCACTGATTTCTGACTCTCCTTCTTCCTGCCCCTTCCTGCACGGTAATTGCAGTATTGGCACGTAGATTACATGTCAGTATTATAAATGTGCCTGGAAGTACCAGGGTCTCCCCTCTTCCCTTCCTTTAGTCCCTGGAGCCCACTGCTTGTGGACTGTTTGGGGTTTTTTTTGTTTTTTGTTTTTTTTAGTTGGGTGGTTTATTGGTTGGTTGATCAGTCCTTAAGTTGGTTGGTTGGGAAATACTTTAATGAGTTGGTAGGTCAATAGGTTAGTAGATTATTGGTAAGCTAAGTTTTAGGTTTGTCAGTCCTTAAACTGGTTGTTGGCTGGTAGATTGGTAGTTTATTCATAGGCTGGTTGATTAGTTGGTAGGTAGGTTGGTTGGTTAGTAGGTCAGTGGGTTGTTGATTGATTGGTTGGTTGTCCAGTTTGGTAAGTAGGTTGGTTGATGGTTGGTTGGTTGGTTGGTTGGTTGGTTGGTTGATTAGTTGGCTAGCTGGTAAGTAGGTTGGTTGGTTGGTTGGTATGTTGGTTGGTCAGTAAGTAGGCTGGTGGGTAGTTTGATTAGTAGGTAGGTTAGTTGGTTGGTTAGTTGAATGCATGGGTGGATAAACATACTTGTATGTATCACTGACCATTGAAGGCCCTCCCGCCTCCCCTCACTTCCTCTTCTGTCCTTCAGTGCTGAAATGCCCTTGTCTACACCCACCCTACCCCCCAAATATATAAACAAGTTCAAATGGCACTGTCAAGAACCTGGGCCCCCACTGGTCCTGCTTCCTTCCTCTCTCCTTCTATCTGGTCTTGCTTCTGCCTCCTTTTGTAGCTCAAGTGAGATCTTTTTATTGTTATTTTTTATTATTACTAAGGGATGTGACCAGTGAGTTCACATAATCCGTGGTATTATTTGCATTTTTAAAGCTACCTTTGAGAATTCTTATATCATCCATCATTGGTGTCCAATAAGTATTGCATTTCATAAAGGCTCTGTTAGCAGAAGCCAAATTGCATATTTCCAATATAGTACATTCTTCTTATTCTGCACAGTTTTTATGTTCTACTGATTTACATATCTTTGCTACTATTTGCTTCTTTGATTTCCTCTAAGTAAAAGACATTTCCCCCCCAGCAAATGCTGCTGTTTTTATAAAATAATAGGCTTTCTGTAATAGTAAAACACCTCATCTCTAAATATAGAAATATTTACAAGTCTGTGATTCAAGCCAGTTTAGGTGCAAGCTGGTTACAGAACTGATGGGGAGACACCTGTTCCTTGTGGCGTGTTATCATTATAAACTCTCCACTCTTCCCAAGCCGGTGAAGATTTGTAAAGTCGAGCTGTTGCTTTCCATCCTAACAGGTCCTAACAGGGCCCCATCAGTAATGACAATAATAATAAGTCACAATTGCAGGGCACTTTACCCTTCTCAGAGAACTTTCAAATTACACCTGGGAACATTTCCATCATTTACTCAGATGACATTAAAAAAAATAAGCAAGAAAAAAACCCTCAGAGGGCAGAGTAACTGAGAGGTACTTGTGGTTAAACACTGTCCTTCAAAAGTCTCAGGAAGCCTGTCCCTACCTCCCCCCTTTGCCTCTTCACTTCGGTGAAAAGCTACTTCGTTAAATATAGAAATGAGGAGCCTCAGAAGTGGGCTTAGCAACAATAGACCAGCAGACCGCCAGCTCCCAGGTGTATTTGCTTTGTAGTTAAGCCTGGCCCCAGCCACATCCCTGCCTGCAAGCTCCATCTCTGCTTCTGCCCAACTGTGTGACTCCAATCATCCTTCCTCACTTCAAGGCCTCAGTTTTCCCACCTGTAAACTGGCCACGAGGTCATTTACCTCAGAGGATTGCTGTAAGGATTCAGTGGTCCAGCATTTATAATATCCTGGTGTGGAACCTACCTTAGACCATACCAGTGCCAGTGGACGCCAACCCCTGTGTGTCAGAGCAGAACTGTGTTCCAGGGGGATTTCAATGGCTGAGTTTTCACAAGTAGGTTGCCAGGACTTTCTTGTGAGGCATCTCTGGGTGGGCTCAAGTCTTTCATTGAGCAGTCAAGTTCATTAAGCATTTGTCACCCCCTCACTTCCAAGGTTACCCCAAAAAATCATTAAAGAAAAGAATAGCCATCAAGTTCATTCTGACTCACAGCGACCCCTACAGGACAGTGTAGAATGTTCTGTAGAGTTTCTGCGGCTGTACATTTAAAAAAAAAAATTTTTTTTTTAAGTTTTGTACTGTGGATTGAGTGAAAATTTCCAGGGCAGATCATCAGTTTTACACTCAACAAATCATACACCTTGTTTCATTACAATGATTATAATCCCCTCCATGTACCATCAATTAACAGTATTTCTCTCTATTCGCTTTAGCTCTTTGTTGTTGTTGTTTAACACTCAGGCATATATAATAATTGACACCACCAAAAGGCATGTTCTGCAAGTCTGCCAGGCTGTAAATCTTGAGTGGAACAGGCAGCTTCATCTTTCTCCCTCAGAGCAGCTGGTGGGTCTGAACCGCTGACCTTTTGGTTAACTGAATGCCTAACCACTGAACAATCAGGGTTCCTTTTCAATAAATCATGTTGTTGTTTCTTGTTAAATGTCATCAAGGCGGTTCCAACGCCTAGCAATCCAAGGAGTGGCTGGTGAGTTTGAACTGACGACCTTATGGTCGGTCCAGTGCTTATCTCACAGTGCCACACCGGGACTCCCTGAGTAAATCATAGCTTTTATTATTTCCACACCATTGAACATATGTTGGTAAGTGCCATGGAGTAGGTTCAGTCTCATAGTAACCCTGTCTAGCGTTTCCAAGGAGCAACTGGTACATTTGAACTGCCAACTTTGAAGTTAACTTGCAGATAGCAGCCTGATGCTTATCCTACAGCGCCACACCAGGATTCCAGTGTAGACGATGTGCATAAGATCACATCTTCCCCTTGCTCAACAGTACCGCTCAACCTCCCCCCAGAGCAGGTGGGTTCTGTCCCTGTCACTCAGACTACGACACATGTGTAACTGCTCCGTTCTCACTGTGTGGGGCACAAGCAGAACGATGGTGAGAATGGCGCAACTCTGGGCAGCATTTTGAGGTCACTTTGAGTCAGAGCTGACTCCATGGCACCTAACAACAATACCAAGGATAGCCAAAGAGTTCTGGTGGTGCTATGGGTTAAGCAGTGCTCTGTTAACCATAAGGTTGGCAGTTGAAACCCACCAGCCAGTCTTCAGGAGAAAGATGAGGCTATCTGCTCCTATAAAGATTTACAGTTCGGGGAACTCCTACCTAGAGTCACTAAGGAGCTCTCATAGCATAGTGGATATGAATCGGGCTGCAAACCTGAAGGTCAGCAGTTCGAAACTACCAGCTGTCCCGCAAGAGAAAGATGAGGCTTTCTACTCCCATAAAGATTTACAGCCTTGGAAACCCCGTACAGGGTCGCTATGGATCGGAATCGACTCAACAACACTTAACAACTACATAGAGTCACTATGAGTCAGAATGGAGTCCTGGTATGGCGCTGCAGCATAAGCACTGGGTTGCCAATCCCCCAAGTTCAGCATTTCAAATCCACCAGTCACTCCTCACAAACCCTTACAAGGCTTCTATGAATTGGAACCAACTTGACAGCACTTAACACCAACAACAACATGTGTGGGTGTGGACTCCTGGCAATGAGTTTAGTATGGTTTATGGTAGTGCCAGGTCCACAGTCGGTGGTCAGTCAGCATCTGAATCAGTAATCTCTTTCCAGAATTCCTGGGCACTCAACTGCTAACTGCGAGGAGGGTAGGTCAAATTCATCCTGAGGTGCCTCCTAAGAAAGGTCTGGCAATCTACTTCTAAAAAGTCAGCCAAAAAAAAAGTCAGCCACTAGAAACCCTATGGAGTTCAGATGAGAACTTTCAGGGGCAATGAACTGTAGTTAAGGATTGTGAAACAATATGGGCCAAGATGGGGACAATGGTGGCACAATATAGAATGATGTATTCAAACGTCGTTAATGAACTGTGCGTGCAAATGCGGTTGAGCACGTGTATGTTGTGTGAGCATATTTCTACCAAAAGACAAAGAGCAGAAACTCCTTAAGAGCACAGTTCTACCCTGGTGCATACAGAGTTGCCGTGAGTTGGAACTACTCATCGGCAGTTTGGTTCTAGTTGGTTAGGGTCTCTTTCTAGGAGCCCTGGTGGTAACATGGTTAAGCACTTAGCTGCAGAAAGAAAGGTCAGAGGTTCAAACCCACCAGCCACCCTGTGGGAGAAAGATGTGGCAGTCTGCTTCTGTAAAGTTGCTACGTGGCGTCTAGTCAGCTTTAACTCACTGCCGCTCCACGTACAATGGAACAAAACACCACCTAGTCCTGCACCATCCTCCCGATCCTTGTTACACTTGATCCCATTGCTGCTGCCACTGTGCCAGCACATCTCGTTGGGGGGTCTTCCTGTTTTCTGCTGACCCTCCACTTTACCAAGCATGGTATCCTTCTCCAGGGACTGGTCCCTCCTGATAATACCTCCAAAGTATAAAAGACGAGACTACTTCTTCCAACACAGATTTGTTTTTCTGGCAATCCATAGTACCTTCAATATTCTTCTCCAATACCATGACTCAAATGCATCAATTATTTTACGGTCTTCCTTATTCATTGTCCAACTTTCACATACATATGAGGCAATTGAAAATACCATGGCCTGGGTCAGGCCTACCTTAATGTGACATCTTTGCTCTTAAATGCTTTAAGTAGGTCTTGTGCCGCAGATTGCCAAATGCAGTGTTGTTGTTGTTAAGTGCCGCTGAGTCGGTTTTGACTCATAGTGACTCATAGGGTTTCCAAGGAGCAGCTGGTGAGTTTGAACTGCTGACCTTGTGGTTCAAACTGACCTAGCAGTCCAGTGCTTATCCTACAACACCACAATATGTCGTTTGATTTCTTGACTGCCACTTCCTTGAGTGTTAATGGTAGATCCAAGTAAAACGAAGTCTGATCATTTCAGTCTTTTCTCCATTAACCATGATGGTATTCATGGATCTAGTGATGATGATCTTCGTTTTCTCTGCACTGAGGGATGTAGTCTGTGTTCTTTGTCAGTAAGTATTTTCAGTTCTCTTTGCTTTCTGCAAACAAGGATGTGTCATCTGCATATCGTAGGTTGCTAATGAGTCTTCCTCTAGTCCTGATGCCTTATTTTGCTTCAGACAAACCAAATTCTCAGATTGTTGCTCAGGATACAGCTTGAATACATATGGTAATAGGATGGTGCCCTAATACACACCTTCCCTGATTTGAAAGCAGGCAGTAGCCCCTTGTTCCATCTGATCTACATACAGGTTACTGATAAACACAATCAAATGTTCTGGAATGCCCATGCTTCTCAATATTGTCTACGTAGCTTTCTTCAACAACATCAATGGTGACCAGACACAAGGACCTTGCTGGGTGGAATACATTGGAATTCAACTGGTTACATCTCAGGAGAAAGAAAGGATGGACTCTCAATGCCACTTAGATGGGAATGACCATTCACTGGTCAGGGGTTTGTCTTGCTCCTCTGTCTGAAGGGGAGGGTGTCTGTCATTTCAGATAGTCCCTTGATGCCGCCTGTGAACCAGCTATGCATCAGGGATTACTGTGTCAGGTGTCGCTTTCCAAGTACTTGTTGAGTGCACAGGTTTCTGGGGAAACCCACGTCTCCGCAGCATCTCCCTGTATTGAGCTCTCCAGAGACCCAGCCTCCTGAGGCTTCCTCGATTGATTAATGGTTAATTCACTTAAAGCCCCAATTAGCATTGCATCTTCCTCTCCAAGCCAGAGGCTGGTTATTTGCAGCCTGCAGGAGTGGAGAGAAAACCCAGTTTGCAGAGCACTTCATCAGGAAGACTGGAACTCCCAGGCAGCAGGGACGTTCCTTTCAATAAAACGACTTCTGACAAAGCCGTCATTAGGAGGGGACAATTGAATACTGTTTGGGGACACTTATGAAGCCCTCTTCATCGTCATCTTCAGGGAGAAGTAGCAGAAGATGGGTTTGACCAAGCCATCGTGTACATGTTAAGGGGCAACACTTTTTGTTTTTTTTATAACTGAAGACAGACTTACCTGATCCTCTTCTGCCAAAGCAATTCCCCGTGATAGCCACAATTTTACCAATTATTTCCTCCTAAATCTTTTGTGAAACTGTTTTTTCTCAACCACACCTAGCTCCCTGTGCTTCCAAACTATGTGGGTTTGTTGTTGTTAATTCCTGACATTGTCAGGGTGTCATCAGCTTGATGGGGACGGTCCCCCACTCCAGCCCCCGCTGGCTTGGTCCTTTAAATTCCGGAGTGACTCAGCATTGTTCTTCCATTTGTCATCTTGTCTGCATGTCACTGTCTGGGCGGCACTCGGCATGCCCTGGTACTGAGTTCCTTCCTTCTAAAGCGGGCTGGCAGAGGACTAAGGAGATGCCATCTCCTGCCAGGAGATAAGATTTTCTGAAAGGGATTGAGAATACATTAGCACCTCATTTGATCCCTTATCAGCTGCTCAGTCATATTGCTCCATGCATTCATTTTTCACAAAACCCAAACTTACCTTTAAAAAGAACCTTTTCCGGTTCCGATAGATATTCAAGAGATTTGCTGTTGCTAAACAGGAGATGCATCCTGGGGGGGGGGGGAGGGGGTACACATAGATGAGGAGTCCTGGTGGCGCAGCAGGTTGAACTTTGGGCTGCTAATCACAAGGTCGGTGGTTCAAACCTACTAGCTGCTCCCATGAAGAAAGAAAGGTAAGTCTGTCTGCCCTCATAAAGATTTACACTATCAAAAACCCTATGCCAGGACACTCTGAGCCGGAATGGATTTGAAGAGAGTGGCTTTGGGTGGTTTACTCACAAGTGAGATCAATCGGCTTTGCTTGCTGAAAGCAAAGAGGACTTGAAGCACTTATTCATGAAGATCAAAGGCCTTCAGTATGGATTACATTTCAATGTAAAGAAAGCAAAAATCCTCACAACTGAACCTTACTGCAACTTTGTGATAAACTGGGATTGCATGTCAGGGTGTGGGAAGAACTCTACTTTACCTTCTCCAGGGACTGGTTCCTCCTGGTGATATTTCTAAAGTCCTATCAAGTCTCACCATCCTGGCTTCTAAGGAGCACTCTGGCTGTACTTCTTCCAACACAGATTTGTTTGTTCTTCTGGCAGTCCATGGTATATTCAGTGTTCTTCACCAACACCATCATTCAAATGCATTAGTTCTTCTCCAGTCTTCCTTATTCATTGTCCAGCTTCCACATGCATATGAGGTGATTGAGAATACCAGGGCTTGGGTCAAGTGCACCTCAGTCCTCAAAGGTACTTCTTTGTTCTTGAACACTTAAAAGGGGTCTTTACAGCACTTTTGCCTAATTTCTTTACTGCTGCTTCCTTGAGTGTTTGATTGTGGATCCAAATAAGATGAAGTCTTTGAGAACTTTAATCTTCTCTCGGCTTATCATGGTGTTATTTATTGGTCTAATTGTGAGGATTTTTGTTTTCTTTACATGGAGGTGCAACTTATACTGAAGACTGTAGTCTTTGATCTTCATCAGTAAGTACTTCAAGTCTTCTCTGCTTCCCACAAGCTAGGTTGTTTCATCTGCGCATCTCAGGTTGTTAATAAGTCTTCTTCTAATCCTGATGCCACATTCTTCCTCATAGATAGTCCGGTTTCTTGGATTATTTTCTCAGGATACAGGATGCATATTGACTAAATATGGTGAAAGGATACAGCCCTAATACACACCTTTCCTGATTTTAAACCATTCAATGTGCCTTCGTTCTGTTCAAACAACTACCTCTTGGTCTATGTGCAAGTACCTCATGAGCACAATTAAGTGTTCAAGAATTTCTGTTCTATGCAATATTATCCATAATTTGTTGTGATAGTCAATAAAGTACCAGTAAACCTCTTTTTGGTAGTCTCTGCTTTTAGCCAAGATCCATCTGACATCAGTAAGGATAGTCCTCATTCCTTATCCTCTTCTGAATTGAGATTGAGTTTTTTGACAGATCCCTGATGATGTACTACTGCACCTATTTTTGAGTTATGTATAAAATTCAGCAGAGTTTTACTTGCGTGTGATATAAATGATATTGTTTGATACTTTCCACATTTTGTTGGATCACCTTTCTTTGGAATGGGCACGAATACAGATGCCTTCCAATTGGTTGGACAGATTACTGTCTTCCAAATTTCTTGGCATAGCACTAGTGAAACGCTTGTTGAAACACTTCAGTTCATATTATGTCAATTCTTGAAACCTTGTTTTTTGCCTATGCCCTCAGTACACCTTAGACTTCTTCCTTCAGTTCTTAATCATATGCTACATCTTGAAATGGTTGAACATTGCCAGTTCTTTTTGGTACTGTGACTATATATTCATTTCATCTTCTTCTGATACTTTCTACCTTATCCAATATTTTGCTCATAGAATCCTTCAGTGTTTCCACCTGAGGACTGATTTTTTTTCTTCAGTTCTTTCAGCTTGAGAAATGCTGGCCGTGTTCTTCTGTTTTGGTTTTCCAGCTCCAGGTCTTTGCACATTTGATTATGATACTTTGTCTTCTTGAGCTGCCTTGTGAAATTTTCTCTTCAGCTTTTACCTCCTCATTTTTTCCATTTGCTTTAGTATCTCTATGCTGGAAAGCAAGTTTCAGAGTCTCTTCTGACATCCATGTTGGTCTTTTCTTTCTCTTCTGTCTTTTTAATGACCTTTTACTTTCTTCCTGTATGATGTTCTTGATGTCTTCCCACAATTCGTTAGGTTTGGGGTCTTCAGTGTCTAATGCATCAAATCTGTTCCTGATATGGTCTATGTTTAAGGTCATATTTTGGCTCTCATGGACTTGTTTTAAAAACTCTTCAGTTTCATCCTGAACTGGCATATAAGTAATTGATGGTCCACTCCATAATCTGCTCCAGGCTTTGTTTTGGCTGATGATATTGTGCTCTTCTACCATCTTTTCCCACAGATTTAGTCCATTTGACTCCTGTCTATTCTATCTGGTGAGTTCCATGTGTATAATCACCTTTTATGCTGTTTAAAGAAAGTTTTTGCAATAAATAAGTCAGTCTTGTAAAATTCTATCATGGGATCTCCAACATCATTTCTATTATCAAGACCATGTTTTCCAACTGTTGATCCCTCCTCTGCTTCCTACTTTCACATTCCAATTGATAGTGATTATCAATGTATCTTGATTGAATGTTTGATCAATTTCAGACTGAAGAAATTGGAAGAATTCTTCAATTTCATCATCATCAGCTTTAGTGGTTTATGCATAAATTTGAATAATAGTCATATTATTGTTGCCACACTTGAGCCCATTGGGTTAGTAACAGCAGGGATGGGCTCAAATGTAGCAGCGACTGTGAGGTTGGCACAGGACTGGACAGTGTTTCATTCTGTTTTGCATAGAGTCGCTATGTATCAGTACCAAACTGATGGCCCCTAACAACAACAACAACAAGAGACCTGGTGTGGCTCTGTGGGTTAATGAGCTGGACTGCAAAGTAGGTTTGAACAACAAGGTTGATAGTTCAAGCTCACCAGCCGCTCTTTGGAAACCCTGTACAGGGTCTCTGTGGGTCAGAACTGACTTGGCAGTACTTAACAACAACAACAGCAACAACAATGCCCAGGATACTGATCTCTATGCAGTCCATTTCATTTTGTACAATCTCCAATTTCCCTAGATTCATACGTCATACACTCCATATTCAGATTATTAATGAATGTTTGCAACTGTTTCTTCTCATTTTGAGATGTGCCCCATCAGCAACTGAAGGTCCCTAAAGCTATACTTACTCCATCCTGACCATTAAGGTCAACATTACTTGGAGGAGGTAGATCTCCCCCAGTCTCATCTTGAGAGACTTCCTGTGGGTCTTATCTTCTGGTACTATATCTGTAAAAACCATGCCGAAACCATGTCTGACTTCCCCTGGGCTCACAAGGGGGAAGGAGAATCAAACTCAAAATCAGCCCAAGGCTGATTCCTGTGAAGCGGAAGTCAGACATGCTTCCACCCTCCAACTTTCTTTACCCTATTCTGATATCAACCATTCTCTGCAGCACCCTCTGCTTCGCATCTGGGTTTCATAATCCCTCACAGTGGGCACACTGAACTCATAACAATGCTCACAGTTTTGGGGTTCATTAGGAAAGTGAACAGGGTACAATTCAGAATCAAAGCCAACTCGGGATGCAGCTCCAGTCAGGAATGCCTCTTGTCTGCCATACTGCAGGCATGCCTCGCTCTTGTCCAGCTTCCCAGCCAAGTGGTCCCTTAGCCTCTTCCCTGTTTAAGCACGTGTTACAAAGTTCTTTTAGCCTGTCTGTGAATGCCCAAAGGGCACATTCTATAAGCTGGTCTCCTGCCTGTAGGCACTCAGCTTTACTAAGTCCATGGACCTAGAGCTCAAAATTGTTCTGTCTCTCCATGCCATCACCTCTGCCATTGTCTCTGCCATCACCTCTGCCACAGCTGTTTCTCATGCTTCACTCATGGTCTTCCTTCTTGTTGGTCCTGGGATTGTCCATCTCTGCTTCCTAGATGGAACCGTTGGAGACTAGCTGAAGGGCAAAACAAACCAATCCCAGCCTTTGAGTCCTGTATACCTTATTTGCATGGTCCTACTCAATCACTTACTGGGAATTAAGAAGACTTTGCTGTTGTTGCTAAGTGCCGTCAAGTCGGTTCCGACCCATAGCGACCCTGTACAGGGTTTCCGAGGCTGTAAATCTTTACGGGAGCAGAACGCCTCATCTTTCTCCCGCGGAGCAGCTGGTAGTTTCGAACTGCTGGCCTTAAGGTTCGCAGCCCGATTCGTAACCACTACGCTAGATTAAAAAATTTTTTTTAAAAAGCCACATCAAGTAAATTCAAGGCCCCTTGACAAGATCTGACAATGTTCTATTGCCATTCATAATGGTTTCAGTGGCTAACCATTCAGAAGTGGACTGTCAGTATTTAATATACTGGTGACATAGCTTCCAGCTTCATAGCAGCACACAAGTCACCAAAGTAGGACAAACTGGCATACAAGTGATGACTGGCAAACTGTCATAAAGTTGTACCACCTTAAAAACCCACTGAGGCAGTGCTACGTTGTCCTATTGAGTTGCTGTGATTTGGAATCAACTTGGCAGCAATGGGTTTGATTTTGATCTTAGTGCACAAATGGTTAAGTACTCCGCTGCTAACCAAAAGATTTCAGGTTTGAGTCCACTCAGAGGTGCTTCAGAAGGCAGACCTGGTGATCTGCTTCTAAGAACTGAGCCACTGAAAACCCCACATAGCACATTTCTACTCTGACACACGAAGAGGCACCTTGAGTCAGTTTATGATTTCTTTGGAGTGTATGCTTGGCTTCCAAGTTCATGCTTACTGTGTCAGAGAATCTTGCATGTTAGGGAATGTCTCATTTGGATATGTTTATCCTGGTTTATTCAGTGGAATCGTGGTGGTACAGTGGTTAAGGGCTTAACTGCTATCAGAAAGGTTGATGGTTCAAACCCACCCAGAGACATCATGGAAGACAGACCTGGCCATCTGTTCCCTTATAGATAACAGCCTAGGAAACCCCAGGGGGCGGTTGTACTCTGTCTGAGGTCGTTACTATGACTCAGAATCGACTTGACAGCACACAGTAACACCACCAACTAAGTTTATTTCTAATATGTTTTCAGGTGGGATGATTTCAACCCCTATGCTTTGGTTTGGTATCAGACCAGCTTTTGAAAATAAAAGATGAAATGTGACAATTTCCCCCTATTGAGCTGTATCAGAAATCTCACAGCAATTTGGTTGTTGGAGGACTCAGATAGAAATAGCAGCTCCTTTTCTTATTTTGTAATTTAAGAGAAAACTAGATAGCATTTCAGGCTCATGTTTATTGTTTATGACACTAATTTAAAACTGCTGTCCACATTAGAATTATTAGTTTGTTTATAACCGGTGTGCACAGGTTAGAGGGAACTGTGTTTCTTAGGTAGCTGCAAGCTCATAACAGCTTAATAAATTTACAAACATAATGAGTACATTTTTAAAATTAGAAATATCAAGTATAATTATTGCCTTTGGTGCTGCCCTGTGGAGGTCAGTGGTAACTGATGTCTACGGGGAACCAGAAACCAGTTATAGGAGAGCTAGGTCACACTCAGAGTCCCCTCTGTCCAGCACTGCCTTGGGACATTTGTCCAAGGGGCAGCCAGCCAGAACAGGGCCCTGCTCCCAGATTTATGGAGTGCAAAGGTTAAGTGCTGGCTCTGGACAGCGTATGATTTTAAGGTTGCAGAACTTACTGGGAGAAACTCTGCAGGTTTTATGTAGATCCGTCAGCAGTAAATCCTACTTCTGTTAGGAACTTCTTTTCAGAATGCATTTGCTTAAATGTGTGTTCATGTAATAGCTTCACTGATGTGTTATTGTGAGCTAGTGTTGCCACCCTGTCTGCCATGAAGGGCTCCCTGCAGATCTTCGGTACCCCTAAAAGACAGCCTGAAAACATCATCTCATGCTGCCGCTAAGTGAAGCATCTTCTAAGAAGACATATGGGCATATTGCTGTGGCTGTATCTGGCCAGGGATGGAAAATGTGGATTAAGCTGCATTTTCCCAAACCTTTCCTGGTTTAGATATTGTGGGGTACTGTTGATTCTGACTTATAGTGATCCCATGTAACAGAATCCAGCTGACCCCTAGGGTTTCCTAGGCTGCAGTCTTTTTGGGAGCAGATCTCCAACTCTTTTCTCACGAGAAGCTACCAATGGTTCGAACTGCTGACCTTTCAGCCAGCGGCCGAGCACTTAATCATTGCACCACCAGAGCTCCTGTTTATAGCTTCTACTACATTATTATTACTTTTCCAGCTGCGAGTTATAAAAACAGTTGATCAGGTTTTGTCAGTGAAATAATATGCTCTGTAAAATTGGTGCTACCCCTCCCCAACTTAAATCACAGTACACTGTGGGTTAGGCATTGGGCTGCTAACTTCAAGGTCAGTGGTTCAAATCCACCAGCTGCACTATGGGAGAAAGACAAGGCTGTCTGCTCCCTTAAAGCTTTAAGTCTCAGAAATCCTACAGAAGGTGGTCATGAGTCAGAATTGACTCAGTGGAGCAAGCAGGTTGGAGTTTTTATGTTTTTAGTTGTTTAGTAGCTACTACATTTACAAATCCCAGTGACATGCTGAACACAATATGACACTATGAGTGATAAAGTTTTTTGATTTGGGGGGTGTGTTTCCTTTTTCTTGTTGTTGATAGGGGTGAAGATGATTAGTGTTTGTCTCTAGGATGTGTTTTATGTCCTTCATTTTAAAAATATGACACACCAAGACCCTCTAAGGTGAGGACCAAGGCTAATCATTGATTCTGAAAATCTGACTGCGTTTTTCTCTCTTTTTTTTCCCCCCTTTTTCTATCCAAGTGAGCTGCCTCACTCACCCCAGAACCTTCTGGCCAGCCTAAACACATCCCACAGCCATGCTGTGATGCTGTCTTGGGTGCGGCCCTTCGATGGAAATAGCCCCGTCCTGTACTACATCGTGGAGGTCTCGGAAAACAGTGAGTTGGGGAAGTGGGATTGTCTCCAGGGCAGCAATCAGATCTCCATATGTGCAGTCAGTGGCTGTGAGCTTTCCTCATGCCTCCCAACCTGAACAGCTCGGAAAGCACCTGCTTTGAAGAGTCTCACTCATACAAAGACACAGCCTGCTTGGGACAGGTTGAGGCAATGTAGGGCCTTGGAGCAGGGAAAGCAGAAGCAGTTATGTGACTCCTTCTGAGGTTCTGGGTTTGGGGGCAAAGGCCCACCAGTGTCCAGTGGGTAGAACTTTAAAGTAGATTCATGTGGACCTGAATCCACCTCCTGGGATTACCTTGCAGCCAAACATTAGCCAGGCCTATAAAGGAACACCTTTATAAGGTGCACCTGACACAAGCCATGGTCGTTTCCATAACCTCATATGCATGCGAAACTTGAACAGTGAATAAGGGAGACCATAGAAGAATTGATGTATTTAAGCTGTAGTGTTGGAGTAGAATATTAAAAGTACCACGGACTACCAGAAGAACAAACAAATTTGTGTTGTGAGAAATGTAGTCAGAATGCACCGTGGAAGCCAGAATGGCCAGACTTCATCTCTCATACTTTGGACATATTATGAGGAAGGATCATTCTTTGGAAAAGAACATCATGTTTGGTAAAGTGGAAGGACAGGGAAAAAGAGGAAGACCCCCAATGAGATGGATTGGCACAGTGTCAACAGCAATGGGCTCAAGTGTAGCACTGATAGTGATGTTGGCATAGGACTGGGCAGTGTTTCATTCTGTTGTGCATAAAATCATTCATAAGGCCAACTATGAGTTGATGACACCTAACAACAATAACCTAAAGGGAACATTAACACAATTCTAAGAGAGCAAAAGAGCAGCATTGTCCCCCAAAAGCTCAGAAGGCAGGAAGGGACAGGAAGGAAGGAGTGAAAACAGTAAACACTGGAAGTGGGAAGAATGATGTTCGTGGTGGGGACTGCAGTCAATGCCATGAAACAAAATATGTATGAATTGTTGGATGGGAAACCAATTTGCTCTATAAACTTTCAACCAAGCTATAATTAAATTAAAAAAAAATGGATTAGTGATACTTCCCACATGGGGCTGACATGAGAGGTAATCATGTGACTATCAACAACAACCATACCTGCCATGACAAGGTCAACAATAATAATGCTATTCATGACAATAATGCCATTAATAATAGGTGTCATTGAGTCAGTTCTGATTCTTACTGATGCTGTGCACAGCAGAACGACACACTACCCAGTCCTGCACCATTCTCACAATCGTTGCTACACGTGAGCCCATCGCTGCTGCCACTGTACCAATCCATGTCATTAGGAGTCTTCCTCTCTTTTCGCTGACCCTCCACTTTTCCTAGCATGATGTTCTCCAGGGATGGTTACTTCCTAATTACCTATCCAAAGTATGAGAGACAAAGTCTCACCATCCTTGCTTTTAAGGAGTATTCTGACTATGCTTAATAATAATATATTATTGTTAAGTTTTTGACTCATAGCGACCCTGTATAGGGTTTCCAAGGAGTGGCTGGTAGGTTTGAACCATTCATCTGTGATTAGCATTCCAGTGTTTATCCTATAGCACCACACCAGGACTCCTTAATAAAAATAAGCAACCATGTTGGTGTTGTTAATACTACTTAATAATAATAGGAGTAGTAATAATATCTACAACATGGTTGGCTGCTTTCTCTGGCATAGATATTGTGCTAAGTGCTCATTGGGTCCCCTGTCTTTCTTCACTTACTCCAACTTCTCCAATGTGTTTCACATCATCGTTCCCGCCATCTTTGTTTAACTTTCTGCTTCCATGGAGTTCTCAGCAGTCTCTGCTTCTCTTTCCTAGCAGCCTCTATTTCCCTTCCACCAAAGCCTTGCTTTCCTCCAGCCTCACTGGCCCTTCTCCCTCATTTCCCTGGTTCCACAGGGCTGACCCAGCCACTCCTCACTGCCCTGCCCAAAGTTTCCACCTAGGAAATCTCATGCAAACAAACAAACCCCATTGCCATCAAGTTGTGGGGGGCTGGGAGTAGCATCTGCCTGGGGAACTCTTTCAGCACATTAGTGATGTCATTAAAGGGGCATTCGGGTACAGACGGTATCCCCTGACACTGTCAGCCTGGGTGATACCACAATGACCCCTGGGTCTATGTTGGCAGCAGGCTGGCTGGTGCTACATGGGGTGGGCCTGCCCAGGCAGGGTCAGACTGAGTGTTAGGTTGCTCTGCCCACAAGGGGTTGATCACAGGCCGGCCCCACCTATGGGGATAGTGTGGGAGGTGGAGGGGTGATATCAACCCTAGTAAATATCACTCCACACCTGTCCGTACCCACCTCCCCATCATGGCCAGGTTGAACACGCCATCCTCTCCTCAGAACATTACAGTCAGTCCTTGCTGAGTGTTTATTACACAGCACACTGATCATTGCTTCATATGTGGTCTTCTAGCATGGCCCCGGAAGGACAAGGCCGTCTTTGTGTCCCGAAGCCCCAACACAGAGCCTGCTGTGCACTGGGCAATTCTGTAGGCTTCTGTATGTAGCCTGTCTTGGGCAGAGTGATGAAGAGACTGGTGAACCCCCATTAACCTCTGACTCACCCCTCCCTGGAGCTGCTTGGATCAGATCCCCAGTTGCTTTTCCTTTTGGTGACTCTAATGTAGGCATTGTCACATGAAGACTCTAAAGTAGAGAAGGCTGTCACCTCTCCCTGGTACACATTCCAACCACCTACAGGAGCGCTGTGTCAACTGGACACTTAAAAGCTGGTGAGAGGCCATCTAAAGCACTGTTTTTCTCTCCTGGTTCTGAGCCAAGAAGAGTGATGAAAATTGAAGACACAAGCAAACAGTGAATGCAAAGGAGGAAAAGAACACGAGAACCCTGCCTCCATGGGGCTAAGACCAGAAGAACTAGATGGCACCTGCCTGCCACTACCAGCTGTTCTGAAAGGAGTCACATTAGAAGGTTCTAGAGGGAGTAGGAGAAGAATGTGGAATAAGACTCAAAATACAAAAATTTTTTTAAAAGTCCAGGCTCATTGATCGGACAGAGACTGGTAGAACCCCAACAGTGTGTGTTGATTCTGTGTCTCTGTGTCCAGTTTTGGAGATCCTTGCAGTCTTTCTATCTTTTTCACTGGACTGCTGACTTTAAGGTTGGTGGTTCAAACCCACCAGCTGCTCTTAAGGAAAAAGATGAGGGTACCTTCACTGTATAGGGTCTCTTCGAGTCAGAATGGACTTACTGGCCAGGTGTTTGGGGGATTGTGCACTTATTAGACTATCTTTCGGTAGCCCAGCCCCCTGCCATTCTAGTCGATCCCAACTCACAGCACCCATACAGGACTATAGATCTTCACGGGGTGGACAGTCTCATCTTTCTTCCAAACAATGGCTGGTGGATTTGAACTGCCAACCTTGCAGTTATCAATCCAATGCCTAACCCACAGAGTAACCAGGGCTCCTTTAATAGACTACAGTATAGTGTAAGCATAATTTTTCTATGCACCGAGAAATTTTTAAGCAATTGGTGGGACTCACTTTACTGTGCCATTGCTTTATTGTGGGGCTCTGGAACAGAACCACAGTAACTTTGAGCAGTGCCTGTAATCTTTGAGATTATCGTGACCACAGTGGGGAGACTGTCAGGGAATGTGGTGAAAGTCTTTGATGCAGCTAGCCTCCTTCAGGGTTCTAGGATTCTTTAGGGGCCTGTCCTTTGCATCTCTGGGCTATTGAACAGCTCTGAACAATGTAGAAATTTTACCAACATGCAAATGAATCTCCTCCGTATAAACACGTATGAATTTTTGTCTTGCAGAATATAATTGACTGTTATTGTCCTTTCAGTATTGACTAGTTTAGTTGTGTATCTAGTAGGAAAGACCATGGCTTGGGTCTGGCACACCTTAATTCACAAACTGACAGCTTTGCTCTTGAACACTTTAAAGGTCTTTGGTAGCAGATTTGCCTCCTGCAAGCCATCATTTGCTTTCTTGACTGCAGCTTCCCTAAGTGTTGATTGTGGATCCAAGCAATATATAGTCTCAGACGACAGCAATCTTGTCTCCATTTATCATGATGTTGTTCATTGTGAGGATTTTTGTTTTCTTTACCTTGAGGTGTAATCCATACTGAAGGCTGTGGTCTTTGATGTTCATCAGCATTTCAAGCCTTCTTTGGTTCTAGCAAGCAAGGTGGTGTCATCTGCATATCACAGGATGTTAATGAGTCTGCCTGCAGTCCTGATGCCACCTTCTTCATTTAGTGGAACTTCTCAGATCATTGGCTCCACATACAGATTGAATAAAGGAGAGGATACAACCCTGGTGCACAACTTCCCTGGTTTTAAACCAAGCATAAAATAGAATGTTGTTGCTGTTGTTGTAGCTTTTCTTGTGGTGGTGTCCAGTGGAGTCTGTTCTAACTCATAGTGATCCTGTATTCGGTTTCCAAGGCTGTAATCTTTACAGAAGCAGAAAGCCTCATCTATTTTCTGAAGAGCAACTGGTGAGTTCAAACTGCTGACCTTGTGGTTGTAGAGCCAGTGCATAACCCAGTACACCACCAGGCCGCTATAAAATAGAATTGTTGTTGTTGTTGTTGTTGTTGTTGTTAAGTGCCGTCAAGTCAGTTCTGAACCATATGGACCCTGCATAGGGCTTCTCCAGAGTGGCTGGTGAGTTTGAACCGCCGACTTTGCATTTCAAACTTACTTTGCAGTCTAGTGATTATGCTACAGCACCACCCCAGGACTCCAAAAAATTGTAATTCTGCTCTCACATGTCTCCTGGTAATAACTTGTCTGTAGCAAACATGTTATTGTTAAGTGCTGTCTAGTCAGTTCCGACTCATAGAAACCCTGTATATGGTTTCTGAGGAGCAGCTGATGAGTTGCATGGCTGACCTTGTGGTTCACAGTCCAGTGCTGATCCTACAGCCCCACATCAGGAATCCAGAACAAGCATAGTTATGTGGGAAAAAGAAAAAACCCCAGAATATTTCTTCCTAGTTAGTTCTAGATATGAGTGTTTGTAGTTGTGCTTTTATAGTCTACTCTGGTATTTCAATTTAATTAAAGTCTGAACTGTGACTTTATTGTTATTTGATGTTATACGCCATCGTTAATTGTGAAATAAACTTAGAAATTAATTCAAGAACAAAGAATAAAAACAAGCAGTACAATCTCTCGTACATTGAAACCAGCCCTTCATCTCTGCTCTAGACTCATCTCTTCAATGCCTTCCTGGACGTTACCCTATCTTTTCATCACTTCATCCCTTCAGCCTTCTCTGTTCCGTTTCTTCAAGTTCTCCCTCTTAGCAGGTGCCTTTTGCCTCTAAGGAGTGGCCTCAGTTCATTATCCCTACTTCCTAATCTCTCATCCATCCCTCCCGCTCTCCACTCCTGGATCTCTGTCACCATTATCCCGAAGGACCACATCCAGGAGTACATCTCAGCTGTCATTCTCCGGGACATCCCGTGGTCTTGTTCCCTCCTCCCTTCAGAGCTCCATTCCTGGGCCTTGGCTCCACCCTACCTCTCATTCTCTCTCCTCTCCCACCATTTTTCTCTGACGCTGGCAATGCCATTTCCTCTGCCACTTCAAAATTAGTGGTTCTTGGATTTCCTTACTCCATGCACTGCTCGCCTCCATCCACAGGGTACCAGTGGTGAGGTGGAGGCGTCTGTCCCTCTCTGACGTCACGAGAGGGAAAGAGAAGCTAGATCAACCACTCACGGCAGGGTCCAACCTTGTTTCCAGTTTTGACACCAGCTGTCTCTCTACATCTCTGGTGTACAGTGGTCACACAGAACTCAGGATTATGGTGGGTTTTGTTGTTGTTTTAAGGGAAGTAACAGTGAAATTTGGACTCCTGGTGTGGAGCTGTAGGATCAGCATTGGATTGAGAACCACCGATTCTACAGGGTCACTATGAGTCAGAACTGACTCCATGGCACTTCACAACAGTGAAATTTAGGATCAGAAATGGTCAGAATGCAGTTCTTATGTCAGGATAGCTTCTTCTCAGCCATGCTCACAGGTTTGCCTCTCTCTGACTCTCAGCCCTTTGGGTCTCTGACCTCTTGGGCCGACACAGCCTCTACCTTGTGACGGCAGGTGGTACAGATCTCTTTAGCCCTGCCAATAAGCGCCCAGAGGTACCCACTCCACCAGTAAGATTTGGCCAGAAGTCACTCAGCTTTCTCACTCCTGGCTCAGAGAGGCTAGCTGTGCCAAGTGCACAGAGGTCCCCACTCTCCCAGAAGGCCCGCAGCCCGGCAGTGCTCAGCTCTCTCGCTCCGTGGACTGGGAAGCCTGCCATGTGCTCTCCTGCCAGTCTCCTGGTCCTGCTGCCTCTGCTGCCACCATTTCTCAGCTGATGCTTCTCACCAGCTCTTGCCATTTCCAGTGATATCATTCTCTTCCTCTGTGGTCTAGGAGGTTGCCAGCCCAGGAACCCCGGTCCAAAGAATGCATCCTCTCCTTGGTCGTAGGTCACCTGTTTCACCTCTGGGATGGCTCATTTTAAACCTCTCAAGGTGACAAACTGACCAGGTTCCCCCATTTGGGTTCCATACACATTCTTTTCATGATCCCACCATACTTTGAACATATGATCAGGAGTGACCAGTCCCTGGAAAAGGACACCATGCTTGGTAAAGTGGAGGGTCAGCATAAAAGAGGGACACCCCCAACAAGATGAAATGGCGTGGTGGCAGCAGCATTGGGCTCAAACTTAACAATGATTGTGAGGATCATGCAGGACCGGACAGTGTTCCGTTCTGTTATGCATATGGTGGCTGTGAGTTGGGACTGATTCTATGGCACCTAACAACAATAACACCCAATCACTTGGTGGGTGTTGTAAGACCATGGCTAGAAAGACCATGCGCCACATATGTTCCTTCTTGATGATCACGCCGACTCTTATGATTCACCTCTGATCCACATGCTACCTGGAACTCCAGGTAGTCATGGGACCATATGCCTTCCAGGTACCACCCCAAATACCCCACAGGTATGTCAAGTACAAAATATCGAAGAGAAAAATTCATCACCACCATCCCCAACTTGCTCTTCTTCCAAATTAGAAACATAGTAACCATTCTTGACTCTCCTCTCCAACAAATCAATCCATGCCCCAGTCAGTTTCACCCCCTCCTCCACCCCCACCACCACATACACCCCCACACTTTTCCTGAGTCCGTTTGCTCTTCCCCACTTCTGCGAATGCCGTCCCAGTTGGGCTATCCAACCATACACGTTAACCATACATACATTAACCCATGGCTTTGTACTCCTCAAATCCATTCTCATTCAGCCACCAGAATGTTGTCTGCAAAGTACCATTCTGACTGAGTTAGCTCCCCTTTTGAAAACATTCAATGGATCCTCAAAGAAGAGCCAAGAGGGGACTTGGCCACCAGGCTCAAATTCTCCAGGTTGCTTCATATTCACCTTGACACCCCAAAGTGTGCTGGTGCTTAAGGCACATGTAGCCTGATGCCTATCTCTTGCAAGTCCCAACTCCCTCTCAGCAGGAAATCCCCATTGCAGAGAGAGAACGTTTGAGACATGAGCGCATCTTGCAGAATCATCCATCATCCATCCCATGCCGCCTGCCTCCCAAGATCTCTCTGCAGACAGTCACTGTTCTGTGTTTCATGCTTCGGCAGCAAGCAATTGCTTGTAGTTCCCCAGGCACACCAGATAGCCAGACCTCCACCCTCTGTCCAGCGTGTGGGCATTCTCGTCCCTGTTTCCCACTCTCCGCCTTTGTCTGTTCAACAGCTTAAAAAAAAACAAAAAAACCAAATGAGTCACCCTCATCGAGTTCATTACAACCCATGGCAACTTCGTGTATGTCAGAGTACAACTGTGCTGTAATCACTGTGATTTTTTAGAAGTACATCACCAGAACTTCCTTCTGAGGTACCTTTGGGTGGATTTGAACCACCAACCTTTTGGTAGCTGAGCACTACTACCCTCTTATGGCACCATCTCCCTTGGGACATACCCAGTGTCATTCTCATCTTTGTTGTTGTTAAGTGCTGTCAAGTCGGTACCCAACTCATAGTGACCCTCTTTATGGTTTCTAAGAGCAGCTGGTGGATTTGAACTGCTGACTTTGCCGTTACCAGTCCGTTGTTTATCCTACAGGCTTCTGTTGTAATTGTTAAGTGTAGTTGAGTCAGTTGTGACTCATAGTGACCCTGTTTAGGGTTTCCAAGGAGCAGCTGGTGGATTTAGCCCACTGACCTCCTGGTTAGTGGTCTAGTGCTGATCCAAGCACCACACCACGGTTCTATCCACCATAAAATGAATATTCTTCTTGTTTTTTCAAGGTTTAATTTTTAATATATTTAATTCTTTAACTCACCTGGAATTTATATGCATTAAGTATTATGAGAACTGCCCCAGAGGGTTTCCAAGGACATACATCTTTATGGAAGCAAATTGTCACAGTTTCTTCCCTGGAGCAGCTGGTACGTTCGAACCACCGACCTGTTAGTTAGCAACCAAAAGCTTTAACTGCTGTGCCGTGAGGGCTCAAGACTGAGCAGTGTTCCATTCTGGTATATATATATAGGGTGACTATATATTTTGACAAATTCATACATCTTTTCCCTTTTTGCCAAATGACCCATTTGGACAACAGGATTTATTGAATAATTGATTCATTCATGATGTTTCCTTTTTTGTATACTAAGGGACCTATTTACATTGAAGTCTATTTGGGGCTTACTTAGTTAGTCCCATTAACCCATCTGATTTTCTTCAAGTTTTATAGTAATTCATTGTTTTAGTTCTTAAATTGGTTTTAATAATTACGGAAAGCAATTTCCCCTCACCTTTTCAGAATTCTGTTAGTCCTTGCCCAGAACAAAAGTTGGAATTACTTTATCAAATTTCAAAAATCTTCCCTTTGGGTTTTCACTTGTATTAAACCTGAGGAGCCGCTGGTGGGTTTGAACTCTTGCCCTTGCAGCTAACAGTCCAAAGCTTATCCTGTAGTGCCACCAGTACTCCTTGTATGCAGCAAAACATTTACAAATTCTGCAACTTCCCCATGTATGTTTCGGTGATATTTCTTACATTCTTTAAGTCAGAACACCTTTTTTCATATACTTTCACAGTTGTTTCACTGCCATCGGCACAGTGGATGCCTCCGAAGCTGTTCATTTGACTTTTTGAGTTGCTGTTGTAAATTTGCTCTCATACAGATAATTCTTTAAAAGAACACAGTTTTCAAGGTGGGCATTCATTTCTAATGAGTTGCTATGAGTTAGAACCGACTCAGTGGCCCTTACCAATTGTTTGGTTGAAAGTAGACTTCAGGGAATAGTTTTGGTTGAAGGTTTAAAGATCTCAGAGCAATAGTTCCAGGGAGAGGTATCATCCAGCCTTAATGCCCCCAGAAAGGATTCTAATAGAATTTTATGTTCTGTTCTACATTTTCCCCCTTTTGTTAAGGATTTTGCTATAGAATCTTTGCTATCGAATTCTTCTGCACTGGTATCCAGGCACCATTGAGGTCTTCTGGTCTCATCAGATTATCATTAAAATAGTGAAATATTCCAGTTAGAAATGTTTACTGGTGTGAGTGTCAGATGTCCTGTCCTGTCCTCTGTACAGATGCCAGAGCTAGTGCCCTAGGGGTGTACTCACCTTCCATGACTCTAGGTTTTCAGATCTCAAGTTCAGAATCAATGTGCTTTCTCTTAACTCAGAAGGAAATGTTATCCTATAAGTTTAAAGGACCTTAGCTTTATCTTCTCTAAAGATGTGCTAGAAGAAAGGTTTACCTGGGAGAACATCTCTGTATCTTCTGTGAAGCTCACTGCCTCTAGTGCATACTCCCATGCAATAGATTTCTCTTCCAAATCATTCTAGAGACAACACATTGATGAACTTCCAAACCTCCTTTTGAAGCTCTCCCATCCAGTGCATTTCTGTTTTGCCCTCGTTGCTAGGAAACTCACAGCTAAATGAGTATTTGACTACAGTACCTAAGTTACCCAAGGCACTTGAAACATCCCTGCCTACTTTTCCTTCATGGATTTGGATTTACTTAGTTTTGATCTTTCATTTTTATCATCCTATTATGTGTAGATTCTCATTTTTAGAGTATCTTTTAAGACCTCTTCAAAAGTAGGATACAGGAAGGGGCTTCAAAAACTTTGTGGAAAAAGTGAATTGAGAGAGAATGGATTTTTTTCCACTAACTCTTTGAAGCCCCCTCAGATCTATACCTGTCTCTCTCTCCACACAGAGGGGCACACATCGATAGGAATGTATTATGTAAATATACTTTAAAGCTTAGGGGAGCTGAGCTAACCATCATTTATTTTCTTTATTTTTTATCCCTCTGTGACCCTGGGGGACAGAGTACAGAGATGTTGAGCAAGTATGGTTGCTCATCTAGGAATTGTCATTGATCCTTGCAAATCTCAAGGTGCTGTTGTCATCGTGGCCCACGGACAGACATGGCTGGTTGGTGGTGGTCGGGGAGTGGGAATAAACTAGTGTTCACCAGGCACATGAAGCCAGGAGCAGGGAGCAGCCTGAGAGGGGTGTGCTGACCCTGACGGTAAAGTGCAGAGAATCCCTGAGACAGGGCAGCACGGAAGATACAAGTAGGAAAGGGAGCTAGGCAACCAACTGTGGCCACACCAATCGATGGACCATGCAGAATGAGGCTAGATCTGGGAATAACCAGTGAGAACACAAGGCAAGGGTTGGGTGGAGTACTGAAGATAAGCGTCTACACACCTAGGACCCAACAAAACTCTGTCCCATAAAAATGGGAGATGGTGTTGGTCTGACTAGCATGGGGTTCCACCAGCCAACTGGCACTGCTTTTGGCTCCAGATCTTGAAAGGACCACATGGCTTCCAACAGCAGAGCCAGTTTTCTGGAGAGCAGCCTCACATCACAAGGTCCTGAGTTTACTTCCATGCACCACTGTTGCCATATTGAAAATCTTTACAGTTTTTCACCCAAAGCCCTTACATTTTACTTTTTCACTGGGTCTCCTAGGTGAGGTAGCCAAGCCCTCTTTGAAAGTATCAGACTGGGGCAAGGGAAAGCTTTACAAGAGCTTAAGGTCAACTTGGCAGACAGAGCTGAACACAAACAAAAGAGCAAATCCACAAACACAGGAGGTGCCATGAGGTAAGACAGGCCTCATTGTCAAGGGAGTGCATAGTGATGGGTACCTTCAAAGACGAGGATGTTGCTGAGGACCGGAGTGGGCTGTCCTTAGGAGGGATCACATGCCGAGCATTAGGGTGGGGTTGGGAGAGAGAGGGTGGGAGACAAACAACATCCACAAAGCTTACCTGCAACACAGCAAAATGAACAGTCACAAGCAGACAGATTTCTCCGAGGGAATTGTTCTTTGAGGCAAGAGCAAACGGGAGGCTGAGGTGAACTGCTTAGAATTTTTTCTGCTTTATTATTTGTTGTTGCTATTGAGTTGATTTCGATTCATAGCAATTCTGCAAGACAGAGTTGAACTGACTCATATAACAGGACTTTGCTTTGCCAGGACCTGGGAAGGAGGAGAGCCAGGGGTACACAGGAGGAGAGCCAGGGGTACACAGGAGGAGAGCCAGGGGCACACAGGAGGAGAGCCAGGGGCACACAGGAGGAGAGCCAGGGGCAGCCTGGATCTGTGCAAGTCACTGATGAGCTCTGAGCCTGGGATGAGACTCTGGGGCTCAGGTGGAAGTGTCCCACAGACTTTGTTTATTCACGCAGTGACCGTCCTAAGTGTTCACTGAGTCTGTTACTCATCCTCGCTCTCTCAAGCGGGGCTTGTCTGGAGACTCACTTTGGAGAACTCTCTCTGAGACCCAGTGCTCTATGAGGAGGGGAAGAGGTCTGTCTTCCCTCACCTAAGATGTCTGAGCCACATGGCCCTGTCTCACCTCCCTCAGGTGTCTCTTTGTACACCTGACCCCCATCTGCTGTCCCACACATGACTATCCAGGAGCTCACTGGCTCCGGCCCCTGTCACCAGACAAAAACACCTGACATCTCTACCCCCCGTTCACCACCATGATGCACCTAAAAGTTGACGGGCTCCCTACTGTTTTTCACTTGCTGAAATGTTCTTTATGCTTCAGATCACCCTAATGTCATCTTTGAAACGTATCTCACATCGGAATGTTTCCTCCTGGCCTCCGAGTTGTTCGGGAGTGCTTGATATCTCAGCTCATCTTCTCTTGGGGCTGCTGCTTGTGGACCCTCCTGTTGAGTGCTGGAGCCCCCATTTACAGCGAATCAACAGGGGTAGAGAGGGCACGTCGTAGTATCCACAGAAAACAACACTACTGGGGGGGAACTGAGCCCTGGTGGTGCGGGGGCAGGGGGTATGTGCTTGGTGGGCGGTATGACCCCACCAGTCGCTCCACAGGAGAAAGGTGTGGCAGTCTGCTTCTGTAAGAGACAGGAGAAAGGTGTGGCAGGGCCTCAGAGCCCTGACAAAGGAGCCCGGCTCTGTCCTACAGCATCACTGGGAGTCTGAATTGACTCGACAACACTTGGGTAGGAGTCTAAGACAGTTTGCTTGGGGACAGGTACAGGTCTGTTGCCCAGGGTCACTCCCATTGTCTGGAGGGATCTTCCACCCACCACTGGACATCCAGTTTCTGCAGCCCCCATTCTGGCCTCTTCCCTATCTATGGAGGAAATAGTCCTGGTATAGCACTACGGATTAATGCACTAGACCACGCGGTTGGTTCTTGAACGCATCAGCGGCTCCTCAGAAACCTTATACAGGGTCACTAAGAGTCGAAACGGACTCAATGGCACTTTAACAACAAAAACAACATCCAAGGGGCACTCAGCCTCTTAGGAGGACACATCTCCATGTGGGTATGCCAGAGCCCCATCCTTGGATGACCAGGCTTGATGCCTAATGGGAACATCTCCTGGCTCAGTTGGGGCCATGTCCTCCTCAAAGGGTCCTGCTTATGCCCTTGGCATCTTGGGTCTTTTGTTCTCAACTCGGAAGGGGAAAAGGAGTGCTTTTAACCCTAAAACGGCAGGCACTTATTGCTCCCTTAAGTGTAAGGCATACACAACAGAGAAAGCTTCCAAAGTAAACGATGTGGAACTGTACTCTGACTGTCTTCTCCTGGGTGTTTTGTTGCTGGTAGAAAAATACCATCCGCTTTCCATTCCATCTCTCTCTTCCATGCAGATCACAACTTAGGCATCGTTATGGCCCAGGGATGAGAATCCTGCCCTCCAGGATTGAGTCATAATGTTCTTTTGAAATGGTGGTTATATTTATTCATTAAGCACTGGAATGCTAATTGTGAGTAAGGCAGTTCACGCCCACTAAAGCACTCCTTGGAAACCCTTTACAGGGTCGCTATGAGTTGGAACAAGGCCTGGTGTGGCGCTGTAGGATAAGCACTGGATTGCTAACCACAAGGTTGGTGCTTCAAATCTACCAGCTGCTCTGGGGACACACTCTACAGAGTCACTATGAGTTGGAAGTGACTCGACAGTATGTAACAGGAGTGTTTATCCCACAGTGCAATGGACTGACACAGTAGCTGCAACATTGGGCCCAGACATAACAGCTGTGCAGATGGCACAGGATCAAACAGTGTTTCCTTCTGTTGTAAACAGAGTTGTGTCTTAGGCTGGATTCTCCAGAGAAGCAAGACCAGTGAAGCTTATATACATTTATATAGAGAGATTTTTCTCAAGGAAATGTCTCAACTGGTTGTTGAGGTGGGCAAATTCCAAGTCTGCTGGTCACATGTCAGGGTGGAGGCTTCTCCTGACTTCTTGTAGGAGGTCTGACAACAGGCCACTGATTCATAGGCTACAAAAGCTAATGGATCCCAAGATCAGCAGGCAGTATGGTAGGGTGCTGCCTCAAGTCCAAGGGACTTGAAGCCAGATGATGAGCCAGATACAGGATCCAGATCCAGCAAAAAGCCAGAGTGCTTTTCCAGGACGTCCATCTGTATTGGGAGGAGGCCACTCCCCCTTTCAACTGATTGGCTGCTCATAGCAGATCTCATCTTGCAGAATGACCACATCATTTATATATATATATAAACTGTCAAACTACATCATAACTGCCCACACAGTGAGCATCATGGTCCAGCCAAGTTGACACACAACCTTAACTGTCACAGGTCTCTCTCTCTGAGTCAGAAATGACAGCGCCTAACAACAACAAGAGGTAGCATATGATCAAGGGCCAATGATACTGAAGGAGGAAGTCCAAGGTGCATTGAAGGAATTAGCGAAGAACTAGGCACCAGGAATTGATGGAAGAAAAATTGAAGTCTTTCAAGAAAGTGAGGCGGCACAGGAGGCACTCACTCATCTCTGCCAAGAAATTTGGAAGACAGCTATCTGGCCGACTGATTGGAAGAGATCTGTAGTTGTGCCCATTCTGAAGAGAGGTGACCCAATGGAAAGCAGAAATCATCGAACAATCTCTTTGATATCTCATGTGAGTAAAGTTTTACTAAAGGTGATACAGAAATGGCTGCAAGCATACATTGACAGAACACTTCCAGAGGTTCAGGCCAGATTCCGAAGAGGCCATGGAATGTGGGATAGATATCATTGCTGATGTCCGATGGATCTTGGCTGAAAGCAGAGACTATCAGAAAGATGTTTACCTGTGCTTTATTCACTATGCAAAGGCTTTTGATTGTGTAGACAACATTGCAAAGTATGAGTATTCTGGAACACTTAATTGTGCTCATCAGGAATCTGTACCTGGACCAAGAAGCAGTTGTTTGAGCAGAACATGGGAACACTGAATGTTTTAAAATTAAGAAAGGTGTGAGACAATGTTATATTGTTTCATCATACTTATTCAACCTGTATGCTGAGCAAATAATCCGAGAAGCTGGGTTATACGAAGAAAAATGTGGTATCAGGATTGGAGGAAGACATGTTAACAACCTGTGATATGCAGATGGTACAACCTTGCTTGCTGAAAGTGAAGAGGACTTAAAACATTTACTGATGAAGATCAAAGAGCACAGCCTTTGGTATGGATTACATTTCAATGTCAAGAAAACAAAATTCCTCAGCACTGGACCAATAAACAACATTCTTATCAATGGAGAAAAGATTGAAGTTGTCAAGGACTTCATTCTTCTTGGATCAACTATCAACACTCACGGAAGCAGCAAATAAGGAATCAGACAACGTATTGCGTTAGACAAATCTGCACAAGACATTTTTAAAGTGTTGAAGAGCAAAGATGTTAGCTTGAAGACTAAGGTGTGCCTGACCCAAGCGATGGTATTTTCTATAATCTCATATGCAAGCAAAAGCTGGACAGTGAATAAGGAAGATTGTAGAAGAATTGATGCTTTCAGTTATGATGTTGGAGGAGAATATTGAAAGTGCCATGGGCTGCCAAAAGAACCAATAGATCTGTTTTGGAAGAAGTGCAGCCAGAGTGCTCCTTGGAGGCCAAGATGGTCAAACTTCGTCTCTCATACTTCGGACATATTGTCAGGAGGGACCAGTCACTGGAGAAGGATATCATGTTTGGTAAGGTGGAGGGTCGGAGAAAAAGAGGAAGCCCCCCAACGAGATAGATTGGCCAAGTGGCAGCATTGATGGACTCAAGCATGGCAACAGTAGTGAGGTTGGCCCAGGATCAGGCAGTGTTTCATTCTGCTGTGTATAAGGTCGCTATGGATCAGTACCGACTCAATGGCACCTAACAACAACAACAGTGCTTTGACAAAGAAACCTTGGTGGCCTATCAGTTAAGCACTGAGCTGCAAACCACAAGGTCAGAGGTTCGAAACCACCCAGCAGCTCTGTTGGAGAATGACCTGGAGATCAGCTCCTGTAAAGACCACAGTTTAGAAACCCCTATGGGGAAGTTCTACTCTGTAGTCCTTGGGGTTGCTATGAATGGGAACCCACTTGATGGCACCCAACAACAACGACACTTTGATAGAATCACATCCACCCGGAAAACTTTGAAGTCTGTTTTTTCCAAAGTGTGGTCCATTCTCAATCTGACACATCAACATGCTCCTGCCTGAAATTCTATTGTGCTACAAAATACTATGTCCTTTTCATTTCCTTAATCATTTGTAACTGGAGTCCTGCAGGGAAATCTGATTTAACCTTTGCAGACCTACTTATTATCTATGCTTCTCTTTGAAAGCACAAATGAGCCTTGACTAAGCCAAGAGACACTCTGCTTTAGCTGTGGGTGTACTTGCCACTGTGTCCTCAGACCCCCGCCTGGGAGGACATGAGGGGCCTGGAGTGGACAAATTCCACAGCCCCCCTCACAACATTCTAACTACATGAACATTAAACTGCTCACTACTGGGGCTTTGATGGTGTGTGTCTATAACTATTGACGTGACATCTATAACTTAAAGACCCTGAATATAGTGAAACAAATGTTATCCATACCTTCAAACTAACTTCAGTAACTCAGGGAGAAGAATACTAATCTTTAGGTTGGAATGTGAAGAAGAAGGAAACATAAACCTACTTGAAAATATAATGGTTAAGTTAAAAAGCATTGCTGTTAGGGTTCCAGTTCATATGGGCACAGGTTTATTCCAGATGAAACATGTAGAATAAACATGTTAAGCACTTACCTTCTAACCAAAAGGTCATTGGGTCACAGCTGTGGGTCTCTCAGTAATAAGATTTTCTGAGTCTCATGAGAGACTAGAGAATTCCCATATTCCCTGTGGCCAGTTTCTACTTTTAATGACATTTAAAAAAAAAATGTTTTATTGTGAATTATGTGATAGTTTGCATGGGAGAACATTAGCTTTACATTTGTCCTATCATATGTTATTGGCATGTTTGTCATAATTCAGGGTCAGTATTGGAGTTGATATTAGGGGCACAAATGGTTAAACCCTTGAACACTAACAGTGATAGTTAATGTTTGGTGTCATCTTGACTGGGCCGGGTTTCCCAGTGGTTTGACAGTTGAGATGTGGTTATCTCCATGGTGAGATCTAATACAGGCATAGTTAATTCCATGATGATTGGCTTTGAGCAGCCAATCAATTTAAAGGATTTTTCATGGTTTCTTTGGGGTGTGGCCTACTCACAATATAATGAACATGCAGGAAAAGCTTGCTGTTTTCTGCTATGGACCTGGGACTTGGCATTTACGTGATATAGACTTCTCTTTATATACATACATAAAAATGTTTCACTGGTTTTGCTTCCCTACAGATCTCGGTGTTAGATTTTAACCAAAAGGTTGGTGGTTCAAATCCACCTAGCATCACCTTAGAAGAAAGGTCTGGCAATATGTTTCTGAAAGGTCACACTGTAGTCCTGTTGTGGCACTGTAGGACTGCTAACCACAAGGTTGGCAATTCAAACCCACCATCCAGTCCTCGGAAACCCTATGAGTGACATCCCAACTCAGCGGCACTTAACAACAACAATTTATATATGCTTAATGGGATCAGATTTACAGTCTCAGAAACCCTACACAGAGTCTCCATGAGTCAGAACCAACTTGACAGTACTTAACAATAGCATTGGGGTGTGTGCTTGGAGGAAGCTCACAAAGGTGGGATGTGGTCCTCTACAGCCTGTCCAGAGTGGAGCCTCCATGAGCATCCGACCACTAGACTCCAAGTAGCACCTGTCTTGACAGTGAGTGTAGCTGGGGAAGCTAGGCACACAACACAGTGCCAGATGCAGCCTAGCCTGGGGGAAGGAGCCACTCGTCATTGGCAGGCCTCTCTCTCTCCCCACATTGCTGGGGGGCCTCATCAGGAGGCCTGGTCCAAGACAATCCCTGTGACCCACCATGTCCCCCAACTTCCATGCTTTCCAGACAGGCTGATCTCAGAGATTCCACAGGTACAGTTCCCGACCACCACAGTAAACCTGAGATCACAATCCAGTGACTCACACAAGTTTGATTTGGTTTCCTGGTGAAGATAAAAAGTGGTGTTGGTGTTCCACTGTAGTCCATTAAACAGCCCTGTTAACACAGTGGTATCAGCATTGTGTTGCTAATTGTTAGGTGGGCAGTTCAAACCCACCAGCCACTCCATAGGGATTTCTGAGTTGCAGTCTTTATGGAAACATCACCAGGCCTTTCTTCCATGGTACTGTGGGGTGGATTCAAACCACCAACCTTCAGGTTAGTCAATGAGCTGACCTCTGTCAGCACTGCCCAGGGACTCAACTCCTCTAATGTCAAAGGGGGTGTGATCCTACATGCTCCCCAAGAGAGTTCGTGTTGCTACAAAAAAGAAATTATCCCCAGACTATAAAATGGCTTCACAAATGTTAGGCAAGACAGGATTATAACCCTTTTTGGCAAGTGAGAAGAATGGTCTTTCAAAAGCTGTTTCCCTTCCTCAGATACCTGTAATTAAGAGAATGGTTAATGCTGTGTTTTATTGGGAAAAGCTTCCAGTAGGTGTGCGAAGATTGAAAAGTACCAGCTTTTTATCAGCGGATAGAGCGGAGTGATTAAGCGCAGGAGAACTGAGAGAAAGATTAGTGATGCCAATTCGTGTAGCGTGGATGGTTGTTTGAGAATCTGGCTGGGGATATTTAAAATGCCTCTGCTTCTAGACCAGAGGAGTAAGAGGTATCCCAGGAGAGCAGGAAAAAAAGACATTGAAACTTTTATGGGATGGTTTTTGGTATGAAAAGGCTCCTCTGCATTCAACCCCTAAGATGAGCCTCTTTTAGCAGTCTTTTGTGAGGACTTTTAGACGATACTCTAAAGGGATTTTGCTTATTGATTGTGGGTTACAGACTTGATATTTAAATTTTAAACTTTCTTAGCAAGCTTGTAATCCCAAAGCCTGTGAAGGAGCAAATTCTTCCCAAACACCCCCAACCCTTTCTTTCTTTCTTTTTAGTGTAGATCAGTATACTCAAAAGTCAGAGAGGATTCATTTGGACTCCTTTCCAGTTTAATCTCTCTTCTTGCCAGATCTTTTATCTTCTAGTAGGAGAGGAGAAAGAATAAATAAAGACTTCTATAGACGCATCCCAACGACAGAGCAGAGCCCCAAGGTACAGAGGAGATTAATAGAGTACATTTTTAAATCAACTTGGGTTGCACGCATTCAAGAGAGCTGTTTCAGGCACTCCGAGTGGGCAATTGATGGAGAGCCACCTTGAGCAGAGGCGTGTCTAAGGTAGGACAGATGTGGCACATGCTCTGGGCATCACTGGAAAAGGGTACCACTGTGCTGCTTCTATAAGCCATCAGCTCTGAGAGATCATTCGGCAGCTTTCAAAGCTAATACTTGCGTATTTGGGTCCAGGCAGACCGTGTGATCTTGCTCTGCTGAGTGCAGAAAGAGAAGAAACTAGGGGAAAAAATAATTCTGAGCCCATCAGAGACCAGTTTTCATCTTTGAAAGCTAAGAAGATGTGGTTGGAATTGCCATGGAACACCGTCGTGTGTTAAGTTAAAGATGAACAAGTTTGCTTTTATGTTTTTGTTTTTTTAAAGTTTTTTTTTTTTTATTGTGGATTGAGTGAAAGTTTACAGGGCAGATCATCAGTTTTACATTCAACAGATCATACACCTTGTTTCATTACAATTATTATAATCCCCTCCATGTACCATTGTTGTTGTTGTCAGGTGCCATCGAGTCGGAACCGACTCATAGCGACCCCATGCACAGCAGAATGAAACAATGTCCGATCCTGGGCCAACCTCACTACTGCTACCATACTTGACGCCATCAATGATGTCACTTGGCTGATCCATCTCATTGGGGGTCTTCCACTTTTTATCTGACCCTCCACCTTACCCAGCATGACATCCTTCTCCAGTGACTGTTCTCTCTGGACAATGTGTCCAAAATATGAGAGACGAAGCCTAGCCATCCTGGCCTACAAGGAGCACTCTGGTTGCACTTCTTCCAAAACAGATCTATTGGTTCTTTTGGCAGCCCATGGCACTTTCAGTATTCGCCTCCAACACCACAACTCAAAGGCATCAATTCTTCTATGATCTTCCTTATTCACTGTCCAGTTTTCGCATCCATATGAGGTTATTGAAAATAGCATGGCTTGGGTCAGGAGCACCTTAGTCCTCAAGCTGACATCTCTGCTCTTCAATACTTTAAAAAGTTCCTGTGCAGCAGATTTGTCCAATGCAATACATGTACCATTAGTTAACAGCATTTCTCTCTATTCACTTTAGCTCTTTTTTTTTAAACACTCAGGCATATGTAATAATTGAAACCACCAAAGGGCACATTCTGCAAGTCTGCCTTCTGGCCGCCATCTCTTAGTCCCTCTCTTCCCATGAATCTGGAGTCCTCGGCTGCTCCCTCTGTCCATGTCCCCATCTCTGCCTCCATCTCTGGTATCACTGCTTCTCTGGACAGGGTCTTGCATTCCACTTGTGCTCTTCTCCTTTGATAGTCCTGGGGTCCTTTGTTTCTGGACTGTAAGATGAACCAGTTTGTTTTTTTTGAGCTGATCTCCAAAGAGCTCTGGTGGTACTATGGGTTAAGTGTTATTGTTATTGTTAAGTGCTGTCAAGGGTTTCCGAGGAGTGGCTGGTGGGTTTGAACTGCCAATCTTGTGGTTAGGAGTCCAATACTTATCCTGCAGAGCCACACCAGTATTCTGTGGATTAAGTACTGGGCTAATAACTGCACGGTAGGCAGTTCAAACCCACCAGTTATTCCAAGGAAGAAAGATGAGACAATGTACTCCCACAAAGACTCAGAAACCCTGAAGGGTGGGGGGTTATTCTACTCTGTCCTACAGGGTCTCTGTGTGTTGGACTTGACTTGATGGCAGCGAGTTTGTTTTGGTTTTATGATGGTTGTTACTGTTAAGTGCTATCAAGTCAGTTCCAACTCATAGTGACCCCATACAGGGTTTTCAAGGAGTGACTGGTGGGTTTGAACCACTGACCTTTGTGGTTATCAGTCCAATGCTTATCCTCAGCATCACACCAGGACTCTGGGTTAAATACTGGGCTGCTAACTACAAGGTACATGGTTCAAACCCAACAGTTACTCAGAGGGAGAAAGATGAGACAGTCTGCTCCCGTAAACACTTAACAGACTCAGAAACCCTGTGGCGGAATTCTACTCTGTCTTTGTTGTTGTTAAGTGCCATTGAGTCAGTTCAGACCCATAGTGATCCTGTCTTGGTTTCTGAGGAGCAACTGGTGAGCATGAACTGCTGATCTTGTAGTTCAAATTGACCTTGCAGTCCAGCACATTAACCCGCAGCGCCATACCAGGACCCCTGCTTTTTCCTACGGGGTTGCTATGTGTTGGAATCGACAGTGAGTTTGGTTTGGTTACTGTTGTTGGTAAGTGCCATCAAGTGTGTATAACAACCCTGCAATGGGTTTCTGAGAGCGACTGGTGGGTTTGAACTGCTAATCTTGTGGTTAGCAGTCCAGTGCTTATTCTACCATGCCACACCAGGACTGTTATCTAAAAGATGAACAGAGATGCAGTTTCAGAGCTTGCCCTGGGCACTAGCCATCTTCTATAGATAGCACTTTAGAGCCTGGTCTCTGTCCCTTCCTTGTTCTGATTAAGTTGCTTCGGCCAGCTAATTAGGACAACTGCCCTTTTGACTCTTTCGGGGACATGACTCCTTCATCTTGTGTCTGACTCGACAGGTAAGCTGTTTACCTACAGACACTATGAGAGCTGAGGGGAGAAATGGGTTCTAACCACAAGCAGGTGGCACTCTTGAAGTGGAGTGAAGGGTGAGGGACTTTCTACAAAGGGACAGTGACAGGAAACCACAGTTCCCCAGGACTGATGGCAGCAGAGCAGGTACCACTTCAAATCAAGGAGATGGGGGCTGACGTGTCAAGGCACAGACAGTGGTTGGGCTGAGAAGTCAACTGAGAAGGGTCAGGACTCCGGGATGAAAGAAATGGGTCCGAGAGTGAATCAAAAAGCATCGCTACAAAATCATTACAGAAACCTTCATGAAACAAAGATATCAAAATATAGCCTCTATCTAGTCCTGGTGTGGCGCTGTAGGATCAGCACTGGGCTGGGAACTACATGGTCGATGGTTCAAACCCACCAGCTGCTCCTCAGAAACCCTCCATAGGGTAGCTATGAGTTGGAACCGACTCAATGGTACTTAACAAGAAAGGGTGTGTACACTTCTGAAGGTGACTTTCCATCCCTGTAACCCTTCCCTGGAGTCCTGGTGTTGCGCTGCAGGATAATGCACTGGATCGCAAGGTCAGTTTGAGCTGCAAGGTCAGTGGTTCAAACTCACCAGCTGCTCCTCGAAAACCTTATACAGGGTCACTATGGGTCAGAACCAACTTGACAACACTTAACAACATCAACAACAACCCTTCCCTGGAAAATGCTGTGCTCTTTCATTCACACCATGTCAAAAGGGCAGTGTTGGCATCTTCCAGGGACTCAAATTGTGTTCCTTTGAAATGTTCTTTGAGTTTGGAGAAATACAAGAAGTCTGAAGGGGCACGTACGGAGGGTGGGTGGGGTATTGTTCCTTAAGGAAATTTTTGTAGGACAGCCCCTGTTACCTGTGAAGAATGAACAAGTACTTTGTCGTGATGGAAAACAATTCCTCCTAGGAGCAAATGTCTCGGCTTTTGTTTCACCAATGTATTTTTCCATTTTCTTAATAAACCCCTGTAATCATTCTTTGTCCTTCAGGAAAATTCATCAAGATAGCCCCTTGGGGTCCCCCAAAACAGTCACCATGACCTTCTGAGCTTACCTCTCTGCCTTGATTTGGATTGGCCCAGCATACCCTCTAGGAAGCCTCTGTTTTGATTGGACCCTATTTTTGAAGGCTCCCTAATGAGACTACCACCACTCGTCTGTCAGTTTGTCGTACTGCAGTGCCTTGTGAGTTGCTGTGATTCTGGAAGCTATGCCGTGGGTATTTTAAATACCAGCAGGGTCACCCACAGTGGAAAGGTTTCAGATGAGCTTCCAGGCGAAGACAGGAAGAAGGAGAGAAAAACTACTTCTGAATATTTGGTCACTGAAAACCTTATGAATAGCAGAGAAACATTGTCAGATATATTGCCAGACAATGAGCCCCTCAGGTTGGAAGGCACTCAAAATGCAACTAGGGAAGAGCTGCCTCCTCAAAGTAGAGCTGACAGTGATGATGCAAATGGAGTAAAGCCGGTGGGAGTAAAGCCCGCAGGACCTTCATTTGCTGATGGGACACAACTCAAAACGAAGAGAAAGAGTTGTAAACATCCACTACTAATTGGAACATGAAATGTATGAAGTATGAACCTAGGAAAATTGAAAATTGTCAAAAATGAAATGAAACACATAAGCATCAATATCTTAGGCATTTGTGAGCTGAAATGGACTGATATTGATCATGTTGAAACTGACAACCACATCGTTTACTGTGCCTGGAAAGACAAGTTGAAGAGGAATGGTGTTGCCTTCATTGTCAAAAAGAACATACCAAAATTAGTCATGAAGTACAGCACTGTCTGTGATAGGATAATATCCGTGCACCTACAGGGAAGCCCAGTTAATACTATCATTATTCAAATTTATGCACCAACCACTAAAGCCAGTGAGGATGAAATAGAAAATTCTACCAACTTCTTCAATCTGAAATTGATCAAACATGAAATCAAAATGTATTGATCATTACTGGTGATTAGAATGCAAAGGTTGGAAAGTAAGGGGAAGGATTAGTAGTTGGGAAATATGAGCTTGGTGATAGAAATAATGCTGGAGATCTCTTGATAGAATTCTGCAAAACCAAATAATTTGTTCATTTCAAATACCTTCTTTAGACAGCAAAAGAGACAATATACACATGGACCTCACTAGATAGAATACACAGAAATCAAATTGACTACATCTGTGGAAAGAGAAGGTGGAAAAGCTCCATATCATCAGCTAAAACAAGGCCAGGGGCAGATTGTGGGGCAGACCATTATGGTTCATATGCAAATTCACACTGAAGCTGAAGAAAATAAAAACAATCCAGGAAAGCCAAAATATGACCTTGAATATATCCTACCTGAATTTAGAGATGATCTGAAGAATAGGTTTGATACATTAAACAAAAGACTGAAGACCAGAAGAGTTGTGGAATGACATCAAGAACATCATACGTGAAGAAAGCAAAAAGTCATTAAGAAGACAAGAAAGAAGGAAAAGGTCAAAATGGATGTCAGAAGAGACACTGACACTTGCTCTCCAGCATAGAGATGCTAAAGCAAATGGAAGAAATGAAGAGGTACAAGACCTGAACAAAAAATTTCAAAGGTCAGCTCGATAAGACAAAGTCAAATATTACAATTAAATGTGCACAGATCTGGAGTCAGAAAACCAAAAGGGAAGAACAAGCTCAGCATTTCTCAAGCTGGGGGAACTGAAGGAAAAATTCAAGCCTCGACTGTTGTTACTGAAGGAGTCTCTGGGCAAATTATTGAATGATGCAGAAAGCATCAAGAAAAGATGGAAGGAATACACAGAGTCACTGTACCAAAAGGAAATGGTTGATGTTAAACCATTTCAAGAGGTAGCATACAATCAAGAGCCAATGATACATGAAGGAAGGAGCCCGAAGTGCATTGAAGGAATTGGCAAAGAATAAGGTACCAGGAATTGATGGAATAAAAATTGAAATCTTTTAAGAAAGTGAGGTGGCACTGGAGGCATTCATTCATCTCTGCCAAGAAATTTCGAAGACAACTATCTGGCCAACCGATTGGAAGAGATCCGTATTTGTGCCCATTCCAAAGAGAGGTGACCCAATGGAATGCGGAAATCATCAGACAGTATCTCTGATTTCCCCAGAAACAACAGCTGCAAGCATACATTGACAGAGATCTTCCAGAGGTTCAAGCCAGATTCAGAAGAGGATGTGGAATGAGAGATATCATTGCTGACGTCAGATGGATCTTGGCTAAAAGCAGAGAATATCAGAAAGATGTTTACCTGTGCTGTATTGACTACACAAAGACTTTCGATTGTGTGGATCATGACAAACTATGGACAACATTGTGAAGTATGAGTATTCTGGAACACTTAACTGTGCTCATGAGGAATCTATACATGGACCAAGAGGCAGCTTTTCAAACAGAAAGTGGTAATACTGAATGGTTTAAAATTAAGAAAGGCGTGTAGCAGGGTTGTATTCTTTCACCATACTTATTCAATCTGTATGCTGAGCAAATAATCTGAGATGCTGGGTTATATGAAGGAAAATGTGTCATCAGGATTGGAAGAAAGCTCATTAACAACATGCAATATGCAGATGATACAAACTTGCTTACTGAAAGTGAAGAGGACTTTAAATACTTACCGATGAAGATCAAAGAGCACAGCCCTCAGTATGGATTGCATCTCAATGTAAAGAAAACAAAAATCCTCACCACTGGACCAATAAACAACATTCTTATCAATGGGGAGAAAAGATTGAAGTTGTCAAGGACTTCATTCTTCTTAAATCAACTATCAACACTCACGGAAGCAGTAGTCAAAAAATTAAATGACATATTGCATTAGCCAAATCTGCAGCACAAGAACTATTTAATGTGTTTAAGAACAGAGATGTCAATTTGAGGACTAAGCCATGGTATTTTCAATAACCTCATATGCATGTGAAAGCTGGACAGTGAATAAGGAAGACCATAGAAAAATTGATGCATTTGAATTACGGTGTTGGAGGAGAATATTGAAAATGCCATGAGCTGCCAAAAGAACAAATAGATCTGCATTGGAAGAAATGCAGCCAGAGTGCTCCTTGGAGGTCAGGATGACCAAACTTCATCTCTCATACTTTGGACATATTGTCAGGAGGGACCAGTTACTGGAGAAGGATATCATGTTTGATAAGGTGAAGGGTCAGAGAAAAAGAAGAAGACCCCCAGCAAAATGTATTGGTAAAGTCGCAGCATCGATGGGCTCAAGTGTGGCAACGACTGTGAGGTTGGCCCAGGACCAGGCAGTGTTTCGTTCTGTTGTGCATAAGGTTGCTATGAGTCAGTACTGACTGGATGGCACCTAACAACAACAACAGCAATGAGACTAAGACAAGTGCATACCTGAGAGAACTTACCTAGAGTCATCCACTAGTCACAGAGACATGTTTACACACAATGTGTTTGGGATCAAACCCTGTATGTATGACGTGGAACCTTAGTAGCTTACCTTCCTAGTCAGATGCTATTCCCGATGAGTAAGAATGCTGGCTTCACTTTCCTCTCTTCCTTTGCCCTTCCAGGAAAAAAGCCAGACTACAAGGAGCCCACATCCGAGTTCAAAAAGTTCGTGTAAAACTGGAATCGAAAGATTATGTAATTTTACCATGAACTTTTTGAAGTCCCCCTCATAGGTACTCCAGGACCCAGAGCAGGTTGAAAGTTCAGGAGTAAAACTATATGCCCGGAGCATGTGTCCTCTGTGGGCCAGGCTTTCAGCTAAATGCATTCAGTTTATAACATCTTCGTTCATACCCTCGCCAGTCTTGGGAATTTTTGTCTCACAGCCCCTGTGCTTACAGGTGAAGCTCAAAATCAAACAGCTGTCAGGAGAGATGCTGAGTGTCAACTCTTGGAGTACATACTTTGTCTGTTATATACCAGTTGTTTTTAGAATTAAAACTATCTTTCTGTTGAAGCTTGACATAGCATGGAAAAACCCTGGTCCCCAACAACCAAACTCACATTATGCTAATGCCAGGAGGGATGTTTCTCCCCTATATTGACAGAGACCATTTTTCTGTCAGGGGGTCTGTTTAGGAAGCCAGTCCACCAAAAACTGTCTGATGCTTGTAGAAGGGATGTTGACTCCCAGAATAAAATGGGAAGTTGGTGTGAATTTTTTTCCCTTTTGTTCATTGGGGATTCAGACATATTTTTCTGAAAGGGAACACAAAAAAGGGCAGGACCCTTATCCAAATAGTGTATGGATTATACATGTCATCAAACACAAAAAGCCCAGAATACAGACATGCCTAGCTGTTGTGTAGACAACACACACAAAAAGCCTGACTGGGAGCAGCTTTGTGCGAACTACTCAACAATACGGTTTTGGGAGACCAGTGAGCACCATGCCTCGGAGGAGCTTTCTGTTTTGATACAGAATCCAGCTAACACATCTGGACATCTCAGTTTGTGGCCTCTTCTGGGGTCTTGTTTTCAGTCAAGGCAGCATGTGGCTACTTGTCATGACTGTGGGGAACTGGGGTTCATTTCTGATGAGTTCCCTAGCATAGCCCATGGTTCGTTTCATTTGGAAAAGTGGTTGTGTCTAGTGTGTGGTCAATACTGATAGTATCGCCTAATGTCTGAGTGTGCCCTCCAAACACAGCCCAACACCGTGCTGGAAATCACCTCTTTCTGACCCTCTCAGGAGTGGGTAAAAAGAATTTCAGCACAGGAAGGTGAAAGAAGACTTGATTTCCACAAGACCTCCCATTTCTTACTAAGAACTGGAAGATGCGGTCCAGGTGCCATGGTGATGTGGAATGTGAGCTGGCCATGGAGGCGGGACTTGACCACCAAGTCTTGTTCTTTCAGAGGAGACCTTTGTAGAAATGATCCAACTGCAGCACATGTTCAAACTCTGAAAAAAGCAAACAAAGCAAAAACCATGGCACCAAGATGCAGGGTCCCCAGCACAATCTTCTGAAGTTCTGCAGAAAAGAGTGGATTTGGCTGATGGGCACTCATTCCTCCACACCTGCTGGGAAGCTGGGTGCAGGGAGCAGGATTCTAATCGGCTGTGACCCTGGAACCCACCCTCTGTAGCCAGAGCCACTGACAGGCGTGGTGTGCTATGCACTGCCAAACAGATGGGCTGTGGAACGTACAACCCATCTGCCTCACCAAGCTCATTTCCTCTTGTATTAAAATGTTAATGAATATAGTTTTTATTTATCAGTCAGCAGCATGCACAGCATTCCCTTTCTGGGAGACAGATATGTAATTTGCCTGCTCGGAGAAGTCTCTCCCTCTTTACACAGTAAACGAAGGAATTTGGAATAGTTTGGTTCTGTTGAAGGCACCATGTGGGAGCTGAACAAAATAATTGCCTCACTGGTTGGTGGCAGTGTGGGGGAGTGGATGGGGGCAGGGCACCGTGGGAGCATCAGTTTCCACATTGGTTGAATAAGGTCAACACCCCATCCCTTGAACTTCCTGGAGTTGTCTTGGTGAGCCAATGAGATAATTGATGAGAACATATCTTTAAAAACAAAAAACTTATTTTTTACTGCTGTTGAGAATATGCAGTTTTGTGGCACAGAACTATACAACCATTCTTACCCTCCCTTTTGGAGGGGTCCCTCCCCTGTGGACAAAAACTCACTATCCCCTAAGTTTCCTTATCTGACCTTTTGCGTTACTGTCATTAATTGGATCCCATGTAGATAAACCCAAAAACACTGCAGTCGATTCCATCTCACAGCGACCCTGTGGGATAGAGTAGAAATACCCCGTGAGGTTTTCGAGACTATAAATATATACAAAAGGTAGACTGCCCCATCTTTCTCCCAAAGAGCATCTGATGAGTTCAAATCACAGGACAATGCTTAACACAGTGCTGTTTTTGGATTAAGCTTTAAAGACGATCGTATTGTAATCATTTTGGATCTTCATAAAAAGCTTCCATGAATCCAGAAAATCTGGATTTTGTGCCAATCTGAAATTGCAGAGAAGGCACCTTGTTGTCACATCTCACTGTTTTGCTATGGACTTAATGCAGGTTTGGATTTGTTTTGTTTATTTCCTTAGACTCACCGTGGAAAGTCCACCTGTCGAATGTTAGCCCTGAGATGACAGGGGTCACCGTGAGTGGCCTGACCCCCGCACGCACCTACCAGTTCCGGGTGTGCGCAGTGAACCAAGTGGGCAAGGGCCAATACAGTGTGGAGACAAGCAGGTACTGTGGGTGTGTCTGTGAGGTATATCCTGGGTCTGAAAGTAAAACGTTTATTCAGTGGAGGAAATGGGTCCGCGCCATCAGCCGGCAAAAAGCTGAGCAGCAGAGGCCATGAGAACGATGGGAAGTGCAGGTTGAGGCTGGCCCAGCTGGGTTTTCCATAATTGTGCTGAGGGAAGTGCTTCAATTTCTCCTGCGGTGCTCTGACTGTGCCTACATGAATTGTCTTCCACAGCATAGCCTTCAGTGAACTGAAAATGAAGAGCTGACACATTCCCCTGCCCTTTATCTAGCCCACCTGCCAGCAGGCGGAAGACAGTGCCACTGTCTCTACAAGCTAACACCACGCAGGGTGTTATAAGAGGAGCTAAACATGTCAGGGATTTGAGCGTGTACGTTTCCCTCCAGAAGTTCAGCGTTTCCGCTCACCCTTCCCTGTCCCCGGGAGAGCTGCTCAGCTTCTATGACTTGATCACATTGCACTGTGCCCTCCCCGACCCACCTGTACTGTCCTCAGGCTTGCATTGCAGACACTGAACTCCAAATGGCTTCTCTTCAAACTGGGAGGTGGATAGGGAACTTACTGAAATAACTGAAGAAAACAGTCTGGACTGAGTTGCAGAGGGTGGACCCTGCCGAGAGCTGGTTCTCCTGGGTTTATTGTCTTGCTAGGGAGTGGGGTGTTGTGGCTCACCGAGGTAGAGTTTGCCACCTCCCACATGGTCCCCGTTGCTTGTTTAACTGACCTGATGTTCTGTCTACATGTTAAGCATTCCACACACATCCTTTCGCATAGAGCAGCTGCGTGCTTTGCTGTTCTTGTTCCCCAATCCAAGGCTCAGTATCCGACCACTTTGAGAATGCTGATGGGTGGGGGTGGTCCATTGTTCCCCAATCCAAGGCTCAGTATCCGACCACTTTGAGAATGCTGATGGGTGGGGGTGGTCCATTGTTCTTGGCATTGTTTTCTCTTTCTCAAATCCTGCCCATCTTGTCTTTCTAGGTTGATGTTACCAGAAGAACCACCCAGTGCTCCTCCGAAAAATATAGTGGCCAGTGGGCGTACCAACCAGTCCATCATGGTCCAGTGGCAGCCACCCCCGGAGACGGAGCATAATGGAGTCCTACATGGGTACATCCTCAGGCAAGTCACGTGGGATCAGACACTTGTAGATAGATGGTTGTCACAAAGAGCCCATGATCTACGCATTTCATTCACTGAGGGTACACACTCAAATGTGTCAAGTCTTTGTGGGTATCCGACCAGGCACAGGGCTTTAGGGAGTGGTGGAGACTAGGGCCAACTGAAGCCACATTTAACCATCCAGTGTGTGTGTGTGTGTGTTTTTGAGAGAGAGAGAGAGAGAGAGAGCTCGTCTCAGGAGAGATGTTTTAGCAGGAGAATGGGTGTGAGGCGTGTCTGGATCTTCATTATAAATATTTCCACTCTATTCCAGTCCTTACTGGGAACATGTATAGTAACGCCTGAAAAGTTTACAACCTGCCACAGAAGGAACACTCAAATGTTTTCCACTGAAACACACAATAGGAAAACCGTAAGACCACACCATGTCAAAGGTGGAAATTTTGCAAGAGTTGGAAAAACAAGGCAGTCTTGTTGAGCTCTGGTTCTCATAGATTTTACTAAGGACAGCCAGTGCTATGGCATCCTCTCTGACTCATGGCGCCCCCATGTGTGTCACAGTCGAACTGCACTCTAATGATCTTCCAGTGGCTGATTTTTCACAAGTAGATCACCAGGCCTTTTTTCCGAGGTACCTCTGGGTGGGCTTGAACTTCTAACCTTTCAGTTAGCAGCACCCAGAGACTCCATTATTCAGTATGCTGTTGTTGTGTGCCATGGAATCAAGATTCCAATTCACCACGACCCTATAGGAAGAATAGAACTGCCCCATAGGGCTTTGTCATCTGTGTAGCTGGAGCCCTAGTGGTGCCGTGGATTAAGAGTTAGACTGCTAAGGGAAAGGCCGGAGGTTTAAACCCACCAGCCGCTCTGCAGGAGAAAGATGATGCTGTCTTCCATAAAGATTGACCACCTCAGAAATTCTATGGGGCAGTTCTACACTGTCCCTACAGGAATCGACTCAGCGGCAATGGGTCTGGTTAGGGTTTTTAATCTGTATGGGAGCAGACCACCAGTGTGCTCGAACTGCAACCTTTAGGTTACCACCCCAGTGCTTAATCACTGCACCACCAGGGCTCCTTTGATTAAAAGAACCGGTGTCTTTAACTTCACAGGGATCGGATTGTATGTATTGTTATTCAGCTGTTACTATACTAGAATGCTGCTCTGTATCGCCAACTCTTCTCCAGTTTCCAAGGAGATCAAAAAATGTACATTTTTCACATAAAATAATCTCACCATTCCAGTCCATTCTGAAACAGAGGCAAGGCAGATCTGACACTGGCATCTGTAGGCCAGGTGTGGTCCTGGGGGAAGGTGGAGGGGTATCAGTGTGTTACCTCCCTGCCACATGGGGACTGGGGTGGGGCAGGCTTTGGTGAAGGTCAAGAAAACAACCCCCAGACAATGCAGTTGTACTTGGGAGGAGGAAACTGCTGATTTTAAACTGGCCACAGCTGTGATGACTGTGGAGGGTTTGTTGTTGTGAGACATCAAAGGAAAACAATCTTGCAGAATTCAAGGATCACGATGTAGTTTGTCCTGATGGAAGGCATCCTAATGCACAAGCGAACTCAATTTTTAATTGTAGTAAAATATATACTTATGGAGTCCTGGTGTGACACTGTGGGATAAACACTAGACCACAAACACTGAACCTTGCGGTTCAAATCCACCAGCCACTCCTTGGAAACCCTATATAGGGTCACTGTAAGTCAGAACCAACTCAATGGCACTCAACAGCAACAACATATATATATATATATGTAATGTTGTTATGTGCCTTAGAGTTGGTTCTGACTCATAGCAACCCTGTACAGGGTTTCCGAGGCTGTGAATCTTTACAGGGGCAGAAAGCCTCATCTTTCTCCCGCGGAACAACTGGTAGTTTCGAACTGCTGACCTTGTGGTTCACAGCCTGATTCATAACCACTATACTACCAGAGCTCGTTTTATATATATATAAATCCCTGGTGATGCAGTGGGTGAAGCATTGGGCTGCCAACTGCAAGGTTGGCAGTTGAAACCCACCAGTCACTCTGAGGGAGAACAACGAGGCAGTCTGCTTCTGTAAAGATCTAGAATCTTAGAAACCACACGGGGGGCAGTTCTACCCTGTCCTGTAAAGTTGCTGTGAATCAGAATGGACTCCGTGACTGGGTTTGGCTTTTGTTTGAGTTATTAGTGTGTTTGTGGCACAACAGTGAAGTGCTCAGCTGCTAACCGGAGGTCTGCAGTTTGAACCCACCTGCTGGCTCCCTGGAAGAAAGTCCTGGCGATCTGCTCCACAAAGACTTACAGCCTAGGAAACGCTATGGGGCAGTTCTACTCTGTTACATGGGGCCATGAAGGGTCAGAATCGGCTCCACAGCGCCAGACACCAACCATCATTTGCTCCTCAGGTGTTTTTTTTTATCTGTTCATGTGTCCATCACCCCCAATTCCCTACCCTCAATTCCCTGCCCTCCCTAAGTGGTTCCAATGCCATTCATGGGTTTCAGGAAGTCTGGAATTAGCATGCGCAACCCTCTTTTGTCTCCCCACCCCTAAGTGTCCTTCCTTGTTTCAAAGAAAGGTGATCAAAATATGGGAAGCCTAGCCCATGAGCATGTATGCAAGCTCTAGTACCTGAGTCACTGAAGAAGTTTCAGAAATAATTCCCAGGATGGTCAGTGGCCTGAGTGTCCTTCCGTCCCGAGAACAGCCTCATGCTTCCTACTGCTCCAAGCCGGGCTTTTCCTGCGGATCTGTACCTGTTGCTCCTTGCTGCAGTCTTAGCTGATATGACTTTTTGTTTTCTGCTTTTCAAGATTGTCATCAACCGCCCAGGCCCCTGCTAACAGCCCTCTGCGCCCCTGCTGCCAACTGCCTCTTTCCAACTCGTGGAGGGAAAGTTTTCCCAGGCTAAGCTGTCAAACCAGGCTTTAAAAGTCAGCTCCGGGCACAGAGAGTCATAATAAACCTTTCTGATGATACCCGGCCACGTGGTTCTATTTTGCAGGTTTATGACCATTAAAAGGATTTTACGGGGATGGTGTCAGTGGACTTGAGTGCTGGCAACTGAGGGCAGCTGTATTTTAGGGGCTTAAATCCATCAAGCTCTGAAATGAGGGTGCACTACTCCAAGGCCTGTGAGTATCAAAGTATCCAGAAATGAAGGCCCTGTGCTCTTATGGATATGCTAGGAAACATCTGCGAATCACCCTGGGGTCTACAAATCTGAGCTGTGTTTGCGAATGTGTATCCTCAGGGGTATGAGCCAGTTGAGCTCCAGCAGTCTGTTCGTAAGAATCACAAAATGAAAATGAATCACCCGTGTAACTCTGGCCCTAAGAAGTAGTCCAGATGCGTGCACAGTAATCAAATATTTATAGCAATGGCTAGGGTGTTTCTTTGAGAAGAGCAGAGGAGTTGTGTCCTTTAAAAACATCCTCCTGATGATTTCCATGTAAAAAATCATCATGTGTTGGCCAAGATGATCTTCCGGGCAGCTTATTCCACCAGTGAGGAAACAATTGCCTGGCTCTGCTGAGGCCTTTGTAAGACATCTTAAGGACTCCTGGTGTGGCACCGTGGGTTAATGCACCAGACTGCAAAGCCGTTTGAACTGCAAGGTCGGCAGTTCAAGCTCACCAGCTGCTCCTTGGAAACCCTATTACAGGGTCACTATGGGTCAGAACTGACTTGACAGCACTTCACAACAACAACAACAACAATGGTTACAAAAGCACACTGAGCAGCGAGAAAGGAGGAGCCTAGCTACCTGCCTGTTCCCAAGAGATGAATTACCCTCTTGCTTCGGCTCTGTAGCCTGGGTGGGTTTACAACCCAGAGTGATCTCCTACCTATGTTGTAGTAGAAAAACATGGTTGTCCAAAAACAGAATCTTTCAGGTTGCTGCATATTATTACAGCTCTCCCACGTGCGCTGTTTCATTTCCTTCTGCCACAGCCCCGTGGAACGCCACTATTACCGTCCTCATTTCATTGGTGGTATTGGCAGTTACACTGCGTCAACCCCAACTCATAGTGACCATGGTGTCTCCAGAGTACATGAGTCGAAGTCTTGCCATCCTTGCCATTCTGGTTGCTATCTTCTGGAACAGATTCGTGTGTTCTTCTGAAACTGCATGATATGTTCAGTGTTTTTTGCCAACACCACTACTTACTGCATCCATTCTTTTTCTCTTATCTTTTTGCATTGTCCAACTTGAATGTGCATAGTTGAAAAGACCCTGGCTTGAGTCAGATGCACCTTAGTTCTCAAAGTGGCATCTTTGCTTCTTAACACCTTAAAGAGGTCTTTTGCAGCAGATTTGTCCAATGGAGTACATCATTTAATTTCTTTGACTGCTACTTCCATCTTTCATGAGTGTTGACTGGATCGAAATCAAGGCTCACAGAACGTGAGAATTTGCCTGAGACTACAAGTAGCTGAGCAGGATGCAAGTCTTAAGTCTTCTGATGCTGAGTTTTGCACTTTTCCCAGGAGCAAATGTATATGGTGATGGGCCCCCGTGAGTGAGTTCTTCTTAAGAGGATGAACTCTTGTAAATAGTCCTAGGTACCACCTACCTGTCAGGTACTCTGGTGTCTTGGGCAGGTGCAACTTGACCAGTCAATATGGTGCCTGCTTACATGATACACAGCCTTAAGTGTGTTGATTTGCTAATCTTCGGTGAGCAATTTCATGTGAGTTTCAGTGCACCTTTGACGTGGTGGAGGACAGGTGACATTGTACACTGTAGATTGGCTGTTGTTGCTAGGTACCGTCCAGTGGGTTCTGACCCAGAGCGACGCCATATACAAAAGAAGAAAGAACAGCTGGTTCCTGAGCCATCCTCACCATTGTGACGTTTCAGCCCATTGCAGTAGCCACTGTCAGTTGGGCCTTTGTGGACTGTGCTCACGGGGTCATTTAGCCCGGGATCTCTGAGGGAGCACTGAGCTCATGCTTTCCTTTTCCCTGATGGCTCTTCAGCTGTCTCTGTTCCATTTAAGTCCTTTGCCTGGAGATGGGGAATCCCAGTGGGAATGCCTTCCACATGTACTGTATCCTATATCCCATACCAAGCTAAAGAGCCCTGGTGGTACAACACTTTAGCACTTGGCTGTTAATCAAAAAGCTGGTGGTTGGAACCCACATAATGGTTCCGCAGAAGAAAGACCTGGTGTTCTGCTCTCCTGAAAATAATCACTTTGGAAACCCTACAGGGCAGTTCTCTGTCCTGCAGACTTGCTATGAGTTGGAATTGACTCCATAGCACACAGCAGCAGCAATACACCATGCCAAGCCTCCCTCCCAGCAACCATTGCCTGGAGGGCCATCTTGTCATATAAATGAACTTCGCACCCTGGCTGGCTACAGGTAGCTCAGGAACAGACTGCTGAGAGTTGGTATCAGAAGTTGATGGATAGGGAACCAAAGTGTGACTTGATAAATGATCCCACAGCGCTTCCATTTATGCCCAGCATGGAAAAACAGCACTTCCCTTGCTGCCTCCCCTGCTGGTCTGGGCTCTGTGCCAGTGGCAGGCCTGAGGAGTCCCCACCCCCACTGCCTTGTTGTCCCAGAGCTACTGATCTTTGTCATTTATTCTCTCTGTCCAGCATTCTGTAAGGAGTGGGGATAAAGAGAAGTCTCAGAAAATCCCGATTTTCATGAAGAAGCTTTGGGACTATGCCCCCTTACTGCTTCCTTAGCCATTATTGTCTTTGGGAAGCCGTTCTACATTAATAAGCCTACAGGTCTGGCTGGGTTTTCCCCCCACAAAAGTAGTAGCCTTATTGATGCCTAAGGTTCGAATTTCAGGCCCTACCTTGCTTGGTGCTAAGGAGCTTTGTTCCTGTTGGCCAGCATGGTTAACTACTCTGGGATGTGCAGGGCCCCAGGGACAGAACTTGGAGCCCCCTCGTGCCTTACAGGTTGAGCTGACTTCCTGCTGCTGCTCGGTTTGTCATCACACGTAGATCTTTTCCCTTTTGCACATAGCACACAGCGGCATTTTCCCTGGGCAAGGGCCTACCCCTGGATAGGTGTGAGATGCTTTTGGAAGTTGCTGAGGTGAGGAAATGGGAGGGGGAGGACTTCGTAAATGGCTCAGGGGTGCCGATCCAGAAAAGGGCTACTTTTATAAACATTGCCAACTAAAATAGTGCTGTAAGATTATTCCATCTCCAGTTTGGATTTTTAAGGGTATCATGTTAAAGTAGACGCTCAACTTAAGAAGGTAGATTCATCTAAAGAGATAGAGTAACCCGGTGGCTTCCAAAGGGGTCATCAGGCAGAGGAATGATAATGAGGATGGCACAGAACTGGGCAGTGTCTCATTCTGTGTACACGGAGTTGTGCTATGAGCTGGAACCCACCGAATGGCACCTTACAACTACAAGTGCACAATTAATGCATCGCCTTTGTAAGGAATGCAACTTTAAATTTCAGCACTTTGTTCATGAACGAATGCATTACACGTGTGCTCTCTAGATCCTCTAACATGCAATTTTATGCTTAGTATACGGAGTCCTGGTGTGGCGCTGTGGGCTAATGCGTCAGACTGCAAAGTTGTTTGAACTGCAAGGTCAGTGGTTCAAGCTCACCAGCTGTTCCTTGGAAACGCTATATAGGTTTGCTATGGGTTGGAATAGACTCGACAGCACATAACACACACCAACATACTAAGTAAATTATACCTCAAGTATACTAGCAACAGTTTGATGGGCTGCTAACCCAAGGATGGGTACCTTGAACATTCCAGCAGTACCACAGAAGAAAGGTCTGGCAATCACACCCAAGAGAACCCTATGGAGAAGTTTGCCATGAGTTGAGAGCCAACTCAGCAGTTAACTACAGAAGCATTCTACTAGTAGTACTTTAGGACTTCTGGTGTGGTGCTGTAAGATAAGCACTGGGCTGGTAACCACAAGGTCGGTGGATCAAACCCACCAGCTGCTCCTTGGCAACCTTCTACAGGGCCACTACAAGTTGGAACGTACTCGATAGCACTTAATAACAACAACAATACTTATCAAAGCCGCTTATTCTGATTCAAGATGCACTGGGGGCAGGTCTAGGATTCCCAGGTAGACGGGGAGTCAAAGGCTCCCTCGGTGTCTCGTGTCTTTTTTCCCACATTTCAGAATTATAAGAGGAAAGCATTTCTCCAGGTGATTTATAGCCACACCCCAATAAAAATTATGGCTGGAAGTTTGGGTCTAAGACATTATCTTTCCTAGAAAAGTTGTATTTACAAAGCTATCATTTTTCCTCAGCCATAAAATAGTTGAAACATGAATTCCATTTTGCTCAGGGCTCAGAAGCCTTGTGAGATTAAATTACACTTTGGTTTAACCATTGAATCAAGTCCCTGAGTAGCTCAAACAGCTAAGCACTGAATTCTTTAGCCAAAAGGTTGGAGGTTCAAATCCAGTCAGCAGTACCTTGGAAGAAAAGCCTGGCAACCGACTTCTGAGTCATTGAAAACCGTCTAGAGCACAGTTCGACTAGACAGAAATTAACAACAGTCATTGAAGTTGGAAGTCATAGGGCTGACCGGGGACCCTGGTTGCGCAGTGGTCAAGGCTCGAACCCCCCTCCAGCTCTGTGGGAGAAATACCTGGTAATAGACTCTTATGAAGATTTCAGCCTAATCCCAGTGTATGTGTGGGTGAGAAAAAAAGAGTTGTTTCCAGCTCTCAACAGGAATTGTTGAGACTCTTACATATTTTCAAACTGCTGTTTGTATAACCAGCTTGAAAATATTTCTAAGACAATGTTTTCAGAAGCAAAAACATGTACAGCTTCTACTTATGAACAGTAATTCTAAGTTTTCAGTTTTACAACAACAACAAAAATATGTGAATGAGAAAAAGTATATATAATTTATTTCGTTGATAAACTGGAACTCTGAACAGACTTATTTTTAATATACTCTCTTTTTCAAGAATGGAGAAGTTCCCCTTACATATGTGAATGAAAAAAAATGTACACATTTTCAGCTATCGATGCACAGACAATATTAAAACGTTTCTTTGTTTCCATTTACGGGAAAGTTCCCAGGTGGATTATATGGATAAGAAAATTAATATTCGTTGTAAAAAAAAAAAGAAAAAATTTCAGCCAAGGAAACCCTCTGGGACAGTGCACCTCTGTCACATGGGGTTGCTATGGGTGGGAATCAACTGGGCAACACACAACATGGGCTATGATAAAAGGATCACTGGTGGTACAGTGGTTAAAGCACTTGACTGCTGACTAAAAGGTCAGCAGTTCTAATCCACCATCAGCACTGAGGGAGACAGATGTGGCAGGCAGCTTCTGGAAAGACCACAGTCCTGGAAACCACTGGGCAGTTTTACTCCGTCCTACAGGGTCGCTGTGCATCTTTCTTGTTCCTCTAACTGCACAACCCCTGGTTCGAGCAATTTCCTGCCATCATCCAGAATTCCTTTCTGCTACAGGTACCGCTTGGCTGGCCTGCCTGGGGAGTACCAGCAGAGGAGGATCAGCAGCCCGGAGGTGAACTACTGCCTGGTAACTGATCTGATTATCTGGACACAGTATGAAATCCAGGTGGCAGCTTACAATGGTGCTGGCCTGGGTGTGTTCAGCAGAGCTGTGACCGAGTATACCTTACAGGGAGGTAAGCTGGCTTCCTCACAGGGCTGGTGGGGGCCTCCACATTCTCTGCTGGAGAGCAGGGTGTACGGAAGGTGATGGTTAGAAATTAAAGCAGAGTGGTCCATTCTCGGCAGAGCATCACTACATGTTTTACATGCTCTCATTGTATTCCCGAACCATAGCGATAGTCTAGAAGGGAAACAAGGAAGGCCCTAGCTGCTGGTGGTACTGTGGGTATATCATCGGACTGCTAGTTAAAAGGTTGGTGGTTCAAATCCACCAACCACTCTGAGGGAGAAAGACCCTAGACAGGGTTGCTATGAGTTGGAATTAACTGCATAGGGATATATCTAGAGGGTACTAACCCTAACTGCCAACCTTGCAGTTCAAACGGCTTTGCAGCCTGGCACATAGACCCTATGTTGTTAAGTACTGTGGAGTTGGTTCCGACTCATAGTGACCTTGTACAGGGTTACAGGGTTTCTGAGGCTGCAAATCTTTACAGGAGCAGAAAGCCTCACCTTTCTCCCACGGAACAGCTGGTAATTTCGAACTGCTGACCTTGAGGTTAGCAGCCCAATTCGTAATCACTACACTACCAGACCCTGTGTTGTTGTTAAGTGCAGTTGAGTCAATTCCGACCCATAGCGACCCTGTGTAGGGTGTCCATGGTTCCAGCTCACCAGCTGCTCCTCAGAAACCCTAGACAGGGCCGCTATGGGCCGGAATCGACTGGATGGCACTTAACAACAATAACATAGGGTCGCTCCAGACTTGTGACACTGTAGGATCAGTGCAGGACTCTGAACCATAAAATCAGTTCAAACCCACCAGCAGCTCCTCAGAAACCCTATTCAGCATGAGTCAGAACTGACTCGATAGCACTTAACAACCACAACCTAGGGCTGCCAAGAGTCAGAAAGACCTCAACAGCGGTAGGTTTTAAGAAAAGGAAGTACCTAAATGAGTCCTGGCATGGCACTGTAAGGTAAGTACTCAACCATAAGGTCAGGTTGAACTGCAAGTTTGGTGGTTCAAACTCACCAGTCACTCCTCGGAAACCCTATATGGGTCAGAACCGATTCGAAGGTACTTAACAACAACAAATATATCCTCTTGTTGACAAGTTCTGTGTCCTTGGGATGGTTCCACCTGGAATTATTGTATGTTCCACTGCAAAGCTTGCTGGGGCCACCTCCCTGGTGTGGTGAATGATCTCCACAGACAATGATGATTCAAGCACGGTTTCCATACTGCAGTTGCGTTGTTGGTGCTAGAATTTGCAATGTGATGTTTGGGGGTTTTGTTGGTTTGCTTGCTTTTTTCAATAACTGAAAGCAAGCTAGATCAGTAAAAGCTTCCCTTCCCTATAAACAAATGACCAAGAAGAATGTCATAAAAGCAGTGGGTCTTCAGTAAATGTGCCAAGCCCCAACTCCATTACCTTGAAGATTTCTCCCTCATCTTCTTCTTCCATTGTGCTCATGGGGGCTGAGTCTGGGGCCCCTAGAAGAGTTGAACCTTTGAGCCTCACAGGCCTAGCATGATTGTTGCATGTGGGAATAACAGACTTTTCTAGACGTGACCCCAGGGGCCCTGTGGCTGTCCCAATCCTTGTCTGGGAAAGTCATTTTTCCACCAGATCAAAACCCCCTTCTCATGCACTGCCAGCGTGTACCCATGATGGTTCGCAGGTGTGATTTTTATTTGCTCAGCTATTTTCATTGCTAGCTGGCCCTGACCTTTCTCAAATGATAGGTTTCTAACTGCCCACTTTTCTCCTCAAATCAGGCCTGCGACCTAATGTTCCTTGATATTACACGCTGTTATTATCATCCCTTATTGATTGGCTGCCTGTTGTCATCAGAGAGCCCATAAATCCTCTTTTATAAATTAACTGGAGTCGGCAACGCTTCCCCAGTAAACAGCAGGAATATTTAAAGTCTGGGATGGCCAAGGAGAACCCGCTGGGCCACTGAGCAAGTATTTCAGGATCGCTTGCTGGAAAACAAAGATTGTCGAAAACCTACGCCAGGAGCGTCTGGTTTAATGCATTTAATAAAATGACAGTAAATTTGGAAACACTTCCGATGATTAGGGAGGCCTGATGGTGCAGTGGGTTAAGCCCCTAGCTGCAACCCTCAGGATGTAACAGAGCTCTTCCCATTTCCTCCCTGTGTTTCTGTTTCCATTCCTCCTTTCCTGTCCCAGGAGGAGCATCTTCTCTGGGTAAATGCTGCCCTTTGGATTTCATATGGGTGATTGTTCTAAAGAGTGTGCCCCTCCCTGGTCTGAGTGTTCACCCTATGGGTCTGTCTGTGTTTTGGCTTACATTTAAGCTGGTGGGGGTAGAGGTGGGTAAGTTCACTTCTAAACCTTAAGAGTATCTAAAGGAGTCCCAGTCTCTATCAGACCAGTAAACCTGATCTTTTTTTGTGAGTGTGTGATTTTGAGTTTTGTTCCACCTTGTTCTCCCACTCTACCCAGTACGTTCTAACGCCATCCCCTTCAGAGCAGACAGCAGTGGCAGCCGGGCACCATCTAGTTCTTTGGGTCTGAGGGTGATAGGGGAACAAAACTAAAAGTCATAAGACAGACCAGGCTTACAGCTGTCAGAGCTAAGTCATCTGCCCCCCTGAGTGTGTGACATGGAAGAGGAAGAGGGGTGCACAAAGCCCAGTGCACCCAGCAGGTCCAGGCACTCCTGGTGGGAATGTCTGTTGCTCCTGGCTTGAATCAGGCGATCCATTCTGCTGTGAGGTTTCTGAAAAGCAGCTTGTCCTCACACATGTCTGTGCTCAGGAAGGGGGTACCCAGCTTCCCTCACACTTCGTACCATGGACCCTGTGAGAGGCAGAACCTGGCAGGGAGGCCTTGTTCTGAGGATCGCAGGTTTTCCATCTCATTGCACTTAAGTCCTTCTCTATTCACTGAAGATACTGTGTTTTCCTTCTCTGACACTTTTATGACTCTCGTAGGTTTTACTGTTATAACTTTCTAATAAGATTGTCAATGCCCCCAAGAAAACCACCGGAACTTGCTGGAGTCAGCCAGCAATTTGCATGCCCTTTGCAGGCCCTGACCCTAACTGCCTTGTAGTTTCCAGTAGGCACCTGCCCGCCTGGCCCCTCCAGGATACCTTGGGTGGAGAATGCTCATTGATGTGAGTGTTGGGGCATCTCCCATGGGCATGGGAGGCTTTGTCCCCAGCTTGGCTCCTATACCTGCTTGGATAAGTCGGGGCTCAGGTGACCCCAGATTAGGCTCTTCTCCCCCGCCTCGGCACAGACCTACGGCGTTCACCCATGTCTGATTGTCATTAAGCCACAGTCACCCACACCATGGTGGAGCAGGATGGAGCAGGCATATTAATTCTGTCCTTGAATTGCTGCTGCTTGCAGTCCAGACAGGAGAGGAAGACCAACCCCAGAGTCGGGAGGAGAGGCCACATGCAGAGGGTCAGTCAGGGTCTGGGGTGGAGACAAGAACAGACTGAGCAAAAGGTGAGCTCGTCAGGTGATGAATCAGAATGAACAGTGACAGCCAGGACCCCTGGATAACTTAGGGAGATGGAGGCTGGCATTCACACACATCCACTTGTCCTTTCTGGAGCTCCATCCAAGCTCTCTCCCCACACTTACTACTTAATGAACTTCAGGAAACACACTTAACCTTTGTGGGCCTCAACCTTTCCCTTTGTGGAACTCTGACATTTATATCCGCCCTGGCCACATTGAGGGTAGCTGGGAAGGAAGATCGAGCATTCTATGCGTAAAGGTTCAGAAAATAGGAGGCAATGTTATTCAAATACCCAGGGGTGATGCTCTCTGGTTTTGTTTTGGTATCCCCCCCACCCCCTCCTGCAACAACTACAAATACCTACTCCAGTTTTGAATGTCTCTAAGGTAGACACCAGCCATTCTGAGGGAGAAAGATGAATCCACCAGCTCCCATATAGATTTACAGTTTCAGAAACCCTATATAGAGTCATTGTGAGTCAGAATTCAATTGATGGTGGTGGGTTTAGTTTCTTTGTTTGGATAATAAGGAACTTTCAGTGGCTCCGCAGCTAGCTGAAAGATCAGTGGTTCAAACCCACCAGCCACTCTGGGGGAGAAAGATGAGGCTGTGTGCTCCTGTACAGTTTTTCAGTCTCAGAAAACCTATTTAGGGTCCTGCTGTAGGATAAGCACCAGACTGCTAGCCACAAGGATGGTGATTCAAAGCCACGTGGAAACCCTATACAGTGTTGCTATTAATCAGAATTGACTCTACAGCACTTTAACAACAACAACAACAACATGAATCAAACTGGATCCTAGTGTGGCACTGTAGGATAAGCACTGGACTGCTAACCACAAGGTCAGCAGTTCAAATGTACCAACCACTCCTTGGAAACCTATACAGGGTTGCTATGAGTTGGAACTGGCTCAACAGCACTCAGTAGCAACAACAGTGAGTCAAAAGGAGTCCCAGTATGGCATTATAGGATAATCACTAGACTACTAATGGCAAGGCCAGTGTGGTTCAAACTTACCAATCATTCCTTAGAAGTCCTCTACAGGATCACTATGAGTCGGAACCCACTCCAAGACACTTTACAATAACAACGAGTCAGAACTGATTTGATGTCCATGGGTTTCGTTTGTTATTTTATTGGGGGAAGGATAGTAGGAGGAGGGGCCCTGGTGGCTCAGTAGTTAAGCACTCAGTGGCCAACCAAAAGATCAGCAGTTTAAACCCATCAGCCACCCCAAGAGAGAAAAGATGTGGCAATCTGCTTCTGTAAAGACATGCAGTCTTGGAAACCCTGTGAGCCATTGCACTCTTTTAGAATCGTCTTGACAGTGAATTGTTTTCTGGTAGCCTTGGCACAGAAAGAGATGTGGAGTCAAAATCAAACAGAGGGCATTCCGACATAGATGTGAGCACCTACTGTGTATTCCGTCTGAGTCAAGCCCCAGGCCACAGCCAGGATCATTGTTGTTGTTGTTAATGATGCTACTGTTGAGTCAATTCTGACTCAGTTCCCAATACACAAGGGAAGTTCAAAGTTTGTGGGAAAATTCCAGTATCTTTCAGTTCCATTTGTCCACGAGCTTTTTGAAGCTGCCTGGTACCATCCAATTAAATGCTGCCTGGCCCTGAGCTATTCTTCAGTATCCCTGGTGAGTGCATGCTTGAAGCCACAGTGTGTTCTGAGCACCTTCCAACCCAGGGGCTCATTGCCCAACACAGTACCAGGCGCTGCTCTGATTTTTAGAATGAAATCACCAGGTCTTTCTTCCTCTTCTTTCTGAGTCTGGAAGCTCCGCTGAGACCTGCCCTCCATGGTGACCCTGGTGATCATTGAAATATCATGGTAATATAGCTTCCAGCATCCCAGCAGCCTACTGTCTTCCCTCAGTGTCTGTGTTTCCTCTTCCCTTTAACAAGGACACCCCTCAGATGGGATCAGGACCCTCCCTATACCAGTGTGACCTCAGCTATATGACAATATCTGCAACACAAAACTCACCTCCACCTTTACCCCCATGTGATTTTTGTCATATCCTCTACCAATTTCTGAGGGTTATATGCATGGGTGTGTTATGTGGGGGGAATACAATTGTTGAAACTGCAACCCGATAGCTCTCTCAAGGCTGAGACTTCCTGGGGCCCCTTGAAGCCCCTCAGCTCAGTGCATGCTTGAAGCCACAGTGTGGCCACATGGGGTGGGGGGCAAGCACCTCTCTCAGCTACTTGTGGTGTGCCAGGGCTGTTAGTGATAATGGTTAAGAACGCCTGGAAGACTGATTAGGTTCTTGAAGATGGAAAGGGAGTAATTAAGATGCCTGTATCTTAAAGGGAAAATGGATAACTTGTGAAATTAATAATTTGTCAGCTCAATTTGATAGGAATGATTGGAATGTATATAAATCTAATTCTGCAATCTATCGAGAGATCCCTACATTATTAGCAAGCAGGAAATACTCTGTCATGGGAGAAGTCAAACTTCTGTACAATTTCCTCTTCTCTCCTGCAGCCAAGTGGCAAGCTGGACCCATCAGGGAGGGAGAGGTATCTGTTTGGACTGCAATAAGACTCTTTGCTTTCGGTTCCTCTTGAGAAGGTACCAGAGGTGGGAAGTGATGGGATGGCTCCACAGCTTGTAACTTGTGAGATGAAAGGCACGCGAAAGAACTTATAATTGAAGCAGTGTCCGTGCAGGGACTGGACTGGGAGCACATACAAGCCCCTGAATGTCCTTGGTACCAGTCCTGGAAACAGACACCACAAAGCTGGCTGCCTCAGGAGGAGGCTCTAATTTCTGGTGGGTTTCCTTCAAGGCAGTTCCTTAATCAAGACAGGAAAGTTATTTCACCCTGGAGCTCAGCACCATTTGATATTGGTCCCTGGAGTAGTTTGAACCCACTACAGTCTTGGTGTGAAGTCCTGGTGTGGCACTGTAGGATAAGCAGTGGATCTCAAGGTTGGTGATTCAAACTCACCAGCCACTCCTTGGAAACCTATACAGAGGAATGCTATGAGTGGGAAGCAACTTAACAGTACTAACAACAACAACAGTTGTGGTGTGGTGCTGTAGAATAAGCACTGGACTGCAAACCACAAGGTCAGTAGTTCAAACCCACCAGCCGCTCCTGGAAAACCCTATTCAAGATCATTAGGAGTCAGAATTGACTCAATGGCACTTAACTACAACAGTCTTGGAAAGGAGTGAGGTGGCTCCGTAGGATAAGCACTGTACTGCAGATCACAAGTCTGGCAGTTCAACTCACCAGCTGCTGCTCTGCGGGAGAAAGATAAGGCTTACTGCCCCCACGAAGATCACAGCCTTGGAACCCCTATAAACCCCTAGGGACACTATGAGTCAGAACCAACTCAGTGGCACTTTACAGCAACAACAGTAATCTATCTATTACTTTGTTAACCTGTCCAAGATATTGTGGTGGCACAATGAGTTAAGTGTTGGGCTGCTAACCACAAGGTGGGTGGTTCGAAACCACCAGCAGCTCTGAGGAAGAAAGATGAGGCTCTCTGCTCCTATAAAAATGACAACCTAGAAAACCCTACAGGGCATTTCTAGTCAGTCACATGGGTCACCTCGAGTCAAAAATCAGCGACAAGAAGACACACCATATTTTGTTTTTCAATCTTACCATTAAGGAGACTTAAGAAAGTTCATGGGGAAATTCCATTATCTTTTTATTTTGAACTTTTCAAGTGTGAATTGGATGAAGGTTGACATAGCAGATCATCCATTTTACATTTTCACAAATGGTCCACGTTGTTTCCTCTCAATGATCGCAGTCCCCTCCATGGAAGCTCATTTTATCCTTCTTTCCTGTGTTTCTGGTTTCTAGTTCTCCTTCTGCCTCCACCCCTCGGAACTTTGTTCTTATGTAAGTGCTGCATTTTGATCACTAATGGCCATTCTCTGATGTGGGTCCGTCTCCCCCATATATACCCAGTTTTGAACCGCTGTCTACTGTGTGGGTGAATGTTGATCCATGGGATGAGTTCAGTTCCAGACCTGAAGGAGACTAAGGACCATGGTCTTTTTTTTTTTTTTTTTTTTTTATGATTTTGAATTTTCATTTTCCATTCCACATTTCACCGCCTTTTTGAATCCCCTGCATATTGCTGAGCTACATTGAAAACGTACCGTTTGTCAATTTCAAAGTTCTCAGTATAGACTAAAGCCATGGACATGAATGCATTCATTAATATAAACTCCCAAACCTCCCTGACTTTCCATAACTTTCTTTCATCCCCCACCCCCCATTATCTTGTCCTCCAATCCCATTTAATAGATTTTATTACCAGTACCTCCATGACCTTTTCTGCTAAAGGCAGTTTAAAATGCAGCATATTAACTTACAAATTCAGCAGCATTGTTCTTGTATGGTTTCAGTCAAGTGAACTTTCAGGGGCCGAGAGAAAAGGTTGGCTCTGTCAATAGTGCTGTGACCCTAATGTGACAGCACCCTTGGGACCCACTCTTGGTATTTCATGGAGGATGGCCCATCATGAAATGGAAAATGACTTAAATTGGCTGGATCATTTCTTGCACCCTGCCTCCTAGAATCAATGGACTTTTGATTTCAAGTGGGGGAGGGGAGGGAAACAAAAGAAGATGACCTGACCTTAGAGGGGAATGCCCAGTCTAACTAGAAGCATTTTCTTACTGCCAACTCTGACTTTAGCAACTTTCTAACCATTTTGTTGGGAGGGAAAACTCTGTAGTTTTTGAAGCAATCAGAGTTTCAAAACTGGGTATTGATGGAGAGTTCAGGTTACAGACTCAGCGTGTTTAAAAAAATGGTCACATGACCATGAAAAGACACATGAACATTTCAGATGAGCCCGGAGCATGGAATCATCGACACTGTTCAAATGGAAATACACAATAGATTACGGTGATCTAAAATAAACTGGTGGGGATCAACAGCCTTCAATGTCTTCGATATACCCATTAAGAGGTGGGTGTTGATTTTTCCATATAGAGTCCAAAGATAAATTATACTATACATCATCATTTTGTTCACACTAACATTTTGATGCACCCCCCCCCCCGAGTTTTATTTCTTTATCATTTTTCATCTTGGAACAGGTATTTGCATGTGTGTATGTACTATGATGATTTATTCTTGTTGCAGAACATTACCTTCGAATGCAAAGGAAATATTTCATATTTAAAAAGAAATGGGGGGAAAAAGTAAAACATTTGGTTATCCCCATTTCTAAAACATTAGTAAAAGCTTCTAAATGTTCGCTTGAGCTTTAAAAGGTTTTCTAAAGTAAGGATTATAAATGAGTGCTCTGTTTGCAAGCTCCATTCTTATCTCCTTCTGGGAAATTCTCAATGTAGCAGAAATGACATTGCACACAAGATTTGTTTCTCAGTCCTTAAGACTCTAGACCTGAGGCTGTATCTACAGACTAGGATAATGTTCTTCCAGCACTGCCTAAGACAGAAAAGTAAGTGCTGAGCTGAAGAGATATAGAAGTTGTACCACTGGGATAGCCTTCCCTTGGTCTTTTAGAACTGTTATTTAGCAGACCCTTGGCTAAGCGTTTAGACTCATTATCCGATTTCATTCATCCTCTCACAGTCAGCCTTGTGGGGCAGATGTTGTTTTTGTGCGCAGTCCATTCTGATTCATGGAGGCCTATGTGACACAGTAGAATGTCCCCATAGGGTTTCCTTGGCTGTCATCTTTACTAGAGCCAATCAGCAGGTCTTTCCCCTTTAATGGGTTCCAGCCGTAGACCTTTATGATTAAAGCTCAGCAGCCAAGCATTGAACTGTTTGCACCATCCACTGCCATCCATTTGATTCTGACTCATAGTGACTCTAAAGGATGGAGTAGAACTGCCCCCATAGAGTTTCCTAGGTTCTGGTATGGCACTGTAGGATAAGCACTGGACTGCTAACCACAAGGTTGGCGGTGCTAGTCCACTATGAGTTGAACCTGACTCAGCGGCGCTGAACAACAACCATCTTTATAGGAGCAAATAGCCAGGTCTTTTCTACAGAGAAACCACTGGGTGGTTTCAAACCTCCAACCTATTGATTAGCAGCCAGACACTTAACCATTGCACCACCATGGCTCCTGGGACAGACATTGCTGCTCCCATTTTACAGAGGGGAAAAACGACAGCTCAGGGAGGTAACTAATTTTCCCCAGGTCATATGGTGTACTGTGCTGGAAAATGCTGGCCATTAAGCCCTTTCCCTTTAATCTGCCATCACTAGAATTTGCTGTTTTATTTTGCTTTTCAGTCTGTACACCTGGTGTGGTGCTGTAGGATAAGCACGGAACTGTTAACCACAAGGTTGGCGATTCAAACCCACCAGCCTCAGAAACTCTCTACGGGGTCACTATGAGTCAGAACAGACTCCATGACACTTAACAACAGTAACAATCAAACACTGATTTGAAAAAAAAAGATTTCTGGAATCCAGTGCATTTTGTATTTGGGATAGAAAAGAAGTGAAATCTCTTCTCACTCATTTGCTCACTTGGCAGGTGGGCTTGCAGCAGCTTTTCAGTTTCTTTTACTATAATCCACAATCAAAATTCGGTTCTGCATTGCAGCAGTGTGTACACACCTCCTCCCGCCATACACACACACATACGCCATTGACAGAGAAGCACATGGAGCAGTATAGGCAATCCCCAATTTATGACATGTTCAAGTCACAACGAGCCACCCTTATGATTGTGTTTGTTTGGTTTTTGTACATCATATTGTTAGGAATCTGTAGTAGATACAAAGTTGCAGCCCAGCTTGTTAGGAATCTGTACTAGATACATTATTATATTGCATCTTAATGTTAGGAATTGGTACTAGAAACGATGTTGTTGCGCATCTTACTGTTTGGAATGTGTACTGGATAGAATGTTGTTGTACATCTTATTGTTAGGAATCTGTACTAATATACTGTTGCCGCATGTTATCTCTTATTATTCTCAGATATTCACGTAGGTTTATCTGTAATGCTTCCACCAAGACAAAGATCAGAATTATAAATGTACTGAAAAGAAAAGGAAATAATAATGAAAACCTTTTTTAAAAAAAGGAGATATTTGACTTATGTCCTAAGTCCCTTATGACTCAGACATAGGAATGGTAGGAATGGTCCCTGGTTCTAAGACTGGGATGGCCTGTAGTTACTCCTATAGTGTTTTATGATCTTTGCTGTTTTCTATTTGATGGTCCATTCGGTTTCATTCTTTAAAAAGGAACCAATAGTGACCACTAGCTTGACTTTGTAACCAGCTCCCTGAGAAACAGAATAAAAGAAATAATAGGATGTTCAGATCAGTTAATTTTGTATCAATTTCAGAAAAGTTTCCCTTCTGGGCTGTTTGTTGTTGTTAAGTGCTGTTGAGTCCATTCCAACTCATAGGGACTCTGTGTACGGTGTCTGAATGAGAAGCAAGTAATGGGTTCAAACTACCAATCTTGTAGCTTGTTGTCTGGTGCTGAGCCTACAATGCCACAGCAGGTTTTCTGGGATGTAAGGTTCACAAAGGAGCTGCCGAGACCCAAATATTAAAGACAGAATCTGGTCTTTTGACTAACATCAGGTGTAGTATGGAGTCCTGATGTGGTGCTGTAGGATAAGCACTGGACTGCTAACTACAAGATCAGCAGTTCAAACCCACCAACCACTTCTCAGAAATCCTCTGCAGGGTTGCTATGAGTCAGAACTGATTTAACAGCACTTAACACCCATAATAACAACATGGGGGAAATATTGCAGAAAGATCAAAGGAAATACAAGGAATATGTAGAATCATTGTACCAAAAAGAAATGGTCAGTGTTCAACCATTTCATGAGTTGTATATGATCAAGAACTGATAGTAAAAAAAGAACTGATAGTATTTAAAGAAGAAGTCCAAGCAACACTGAAGGCATTGGTGAAAAACAAGACTCTAAAAACTGATGGACTACAAATTGAAATGTTTCAACAAACTGATGCATGTCTAGAGAAGCTCACCTTCAATGCCAAGAAATGTGGGAGACAGCTACCTGGCCAACTGATTGGAAAAGATCCATATTTGTGCCCATTCCGAATTGGGGGTGACACAATGAATGCAGAAGTCATTGAACAATATCATTAATATCATATGAAAGTAAACTGTTGTTGAAGATAATTCAAAACCAGTCAAAACAGTACCCCAACAGAAATTAAAGTGCCAGAAATTCAAGCCAGATTCAGAAGAAGATGTGGAGTTAGAAGTATCACTGCTGACATTAGATGGATCTTGGATAAAAACAGAGAAGACCAGAAAGATGTTTACGTGTGCTTTATTGACCATGCAAAGGGGTTGGACTGTGTGGATCTTAACAAACTATAGATAACATTGTGAAGAATGAGTATTTCAGAACACTTCATTGTGCTCATGCCTAACATGTACATAGACCGAGGCAGCCATTTGAGCAGAAAAACAAAAAGATACTGACTGAGTTGTTTAAAACCAGGAATGGTGTGTGTCAGGGTTGTATCCTTTCAGCATACTTACGAAATCTCTGTGTTGAACAAATAACCCAAGAAACTGGACTATGTAAAGAAGACCATGGCATCAGAATTGAAGGACTCATTAACAACCTGTGATATGCAGATTATACAACCTTGCTTGATGGAAATGCAGGGAACTTGAGGCATTTGCTGGTGAAGAGCAAAGAATGCAGCCTTCAAAATGGATCACAACTTAAAGTAAAGAAAGCAAAAATCCAAGAAAAGATTGAAGTTATCAAGCATTTCATATACTTGGATCCCTAATCAATGCTTATGGAATCAGTAGTTAAGAAATCAAATGACATATTGCATTTGGTAAATCTGTTGCAAAAGACTCCTTTGAAGTGTTAAAAAGCAAAGATCTCACTTTAAAGACTAAGATATACCAAGAACATGGTATTTTCAATTACTTCATATGCATGTGAAAGTTGGACAATGACTAAGGATAACCGGAGAAGAATCAATGCATTTGAATGATACTGTTGGTGAACACTATTGAACGTTCCATGGGCTGTCAAATTTGAGTTGGAAGAATTACAGCCGTAATGCTCCTTAGAAGCCAGGATAGCAAGACTTCATCTTTCATACTTTGGAAATGTTATCAGGAAGAGTCCTGGAGAAGAATACCATGCTTGGTAAAGTAGCATGTCATCAAAAAAGAGGAAGACCCCCAATGAGACGTAATGACACAATAACTGGAACAATGGTCTCAACCATAACAATTGTGAGGATGCCACAGGACTGGGCAGTGTTTCATTCTGTTGTGTGGTCAGAGCAGACTCAATAGCACCTAACAGCAATAACAGCAAAGAGGCACGATAGTTAAATACAACACATAATCTTGATTGATTCCTATCACAAAAAGGCATTATTAGGAAGATAGGAGAAACCATGGATTCTTTAGCAATAATATATCAAATGTGCGCTTCCTGGTTTTAATGGCTGCATTATATTTTTTGTATGTGACTGTCCTTGTTTTAGGAATTACAGACCTGCAACTTAGAATGATGGAACTCATGTTGGTATCTTACAGTCAAATGGGTTTTGAGGAAACAATCTTTATACTGTTTGAAATCCTCAGTATCTTTGACACATTTCAAAATGAAAACTATCCTAAGTATTTTTAAAACATATCTAACTCTTTTTCATTTAAAACAAGCAATGATACAACCACTAAATGGAGGGGGATTTGATCTCAAATTCTGGTATGGCACTATAAGATCAGCACTGGACTGTGAACCACAAGGTCAGCAGTTCAAACCCACCATCTACTCCTTGGAAACCTTATACAGAATCGCTATGAGTTTAACTGACTTTATGGCACCTAACAACAATCACTAGTGAAATTAACATAAATTTGACACGCAGAGTAGAACCTTGGTGGTGCAGTGTTTAAGCCCTCAGCTGTTAACCAGCTGCTCAGCAAGAAAAAGGTGTGGCAGTCTCCTTCCACAGAGATTACAACCTTGGAAACCGTATGGGGCAATTCTACTCTGTCCTCTATGGTGGTTATACGAGTTGGAATCAAATGGACTTTACAGATGTAGTATTCTGGGTTGGTATTATTATTGGTACACCAATTATGTATCTAGAATGTATTTCTAACTTCAGACATGTTATCAGGAGAGACCCGTCCCTAGAGAACGATATCATACTTGGTAAAATGGAGAGTCAGTGGAAAAGAGGAAGGCGCCTAATGAGATGGATTGGCGCAGTAGTAACAGCAATGGGCTCAAACATGATAAATGTGGCGATAGTGCAGACCCAGGCAGTGTTGCGATTTGTTGTTTATGAATGAAGCTGATGGTATCTAACAACAATAACAGTAAACTTCATGGATGTTGGTAGTTGCTGTTGAATTGGTCCCAGCTTATGGCGACCCTATGCTCGGGGAATTAAAAACACTGTCCTGTCATGAAGGGTTGTGCATTGGACCATCGTGTTCCATACAGTTTTCACTGGGGCTGATTTTCAGAATAGATCATCAGACCACGCTTCCTCCTATACCTATAGAAGAGGAGAAAGTAGACAGAACTAGAAAGTAGACATGCTAGAATGAATATACTTTGTAGAAATGAACTCTGGAACAATATACATATATATTTTGTTGTTGTTGTTAAGTGCTGTGGAGTCAGTTCTGACTTATAGTGACCCTTTATAGAGTTTCCAAGGAGCGCTGGTAGGTTTAAACTGCTGACCTTGTGGTTAGCAGTCCAGTGCTTATCCTACAATGCCACACCAGGACTCCACACATATGTTTGCTTACTTATAAAACCAAATTAAATTTAAATCACTTAACAAATAAATTATTAACTTAAAACTGATCTTAGAAAAATCACCCTCCAGGTTTAGAAGTAACTCACCCCCATGGGTTAATGTGTTGGACTGCAAAGTTGGTTTGAATCACAAGGTTGACGGTCCAAGCTCACCATGAGGTCTCTATGAGTCAGAACCAACTCAACAGCACTTAACAATAAGAATAAAAGGGGAACAGTAACACTAAGGGATACAAATGCCTTAAAATAATCACCATCTGAGATCAAAAGAGCAGCATTGATCCAAGGACAAAGTTCAGGAGGGTTGGGAAAGAAGGAAGGAAGGATGGAAACAGGAAACACAGAGGCGAAGTGGATTGAGTGATGTCACATTGTGGGGACTACAGTCAGTGCTATGAACAAAGTATGGAGGATTTGCTAAATGGAAAACTGATCTGCCCTGTAAACCTACACCCATTTCACAATAAAAAGTTAAATAAATGAATAAGTTCCTACAAACCAAAGACAAAGAGAAGCAAATGAATGCAGTCAGCTGTTAAATTGGAGGCAGTACCACCGGGAAAGTACCTATTTCCAATAACTTTAAAGTCATTCTTTGTACATCCCATTAGGATAAACTCTAAGAGCAAAAAGAACTGATCCCACACCCACCTAGCCCAAAAATGGTCTTAAACGGTTGTAAGTGATCATCATGTTGAACTATGATTGTTGTTGTTGTTAGGTGCCATCAAGTCGGTACTGACTCATAGTGATCCTATGCACAACAGAATGAAACACTGTCTGGTCCCATGGCATCCTCACAATCATTGGTCAGCTTGAGCCCACTGTGTCAATCCATCTCCTTGGGATCTTCCTTTTTTTTTTTTTTTTTTGGTGACACTCCACTTTACCAAACATGATGTCCTCCAGGGACTGGTTCCTCCTGATAATATGTCCAAAGTATGAGAAACAAAGAAGCCATCCTGGCTTCTAAGGAGCACTCTGGCTGTACTTGTTCCAATACAGATTGTGTGTTCTTCTAGAAGTCCACAGTATGTTTAATATTCTTCTCCAACACCATGACTCAAATGCATCAATTCTTCTGTGGTCTTCCTTATACATTGTCCAACTTCCACATTTATATGAGCCTATGGAAAATACCATGGCTTGAGTCAGGTGCACCTTAGTCCTCAAATTGATAATCTTGGCTCTTTAACACTTTAGGAGGTCTTGTGCAACAGATTTGCTGAACACTGTACATCCTTTGATTTCTTGACTACTGCTTCTATGAGTTTTATAGTAGATCCAAGCAAAATGAAATCTTTGACAACTTCAGTCTTTTCTCCATTTATCTTTATGGTCCAGTGGTGAGGATTTTTGTTTTCTGTACATTGAGTTGTAATGTATAGGGAAGGTGGTCTTTGATCTTCATCAGCAAAGTGCTTCAAGTCTTCTACGCTTTTAGCAAGCAAGGCTGTATCATCTGCATGTTACAAGTTGTTAATGAGCCTTCCCACAATCCTGATGCCACATTCTTTCTCTTACAATCCAGTTCCCTGGATTATTCGCTCAGCAGACAGACTGAATAAAAATAGTTTTATTTTTTTTAGACATTTTTGTGGACATTGTGGGATAAAGCAAACAATATGTTGATTTACTCAACCTATTTATTGGAAGCCCTAAATTTGAACTTGAAGTACGAGGATTCTATCATTTAAAAAAAAAAAAAAAAAAAAAAGATGATTTCTTTGAAAAGACCTAGAAATAAGAACCAAGTCAAGAGCATTGAGTTTTGTAGTAACTACTACAATAAGTAAGTCATCTTAGGTAAATGGATAGAACATTCTCAAACGCAAAGAAGCTATCCAAGACTAAGGTGAGATTGTCAAAAAGACTCAGGTGCCAATTGAAGTTAAAGATGAGAAAATTTGAGAACCGATAATAGAAGAATAGGTGTAATAAAAAATAATTTGCAATGAAAAAAAATAACACTTCTAGTAGGTTTCAATCCACGGTTACCTTTGGAGTGTTAGAGAAACTATTAAATACTGAATTTGTGTAAAACTTCAAAGTTAAAAATGTCTTTCAGGAATTTAAGTGAAGCCCTTGAGCTTTCATGGATGAGCATAACTTTTTTAACATATCTCGTTTTTATGCTTGAAATGGCTCCATTCAGATTCCATCAAGACTTTTAAAGATTACCTCTCCATGTCTTTGAAAGTTAGCTTTGACAAGATAGCATTGACTCAAGTAGATGGTCACAAATGCCAGAAGGTTCTTTATTGCTTTTTCTCTAGCTGTGAGAAAAGTCTTTCTTGCCATTAACCAGAATTCAGATAACTCAGCCTTTTTAGATTTTAAAGAAGCACCATTTCTGTAGATTAACAGCTCTTCCTGTTATTCATTTGACAAATGTAATATTGAGTGGTTTTTGCAGATGATGTGAATGAAATCCAACATGATACAACATTTAGATTACAAATTTAATATACTGGAATGATTTCTATCACAAGTATTTCTAATAACAGGCAGCCCAATTTACGTACCCTAACCCCTATGTTGTCGTATTGCCAAGTGCCATCAAGTTGGTTCTGACTTACAACAGCCCTTGATAAGGTTCCCAAGGAGTGGCTGCTGGATTAGTAGTCCAGTGCTTATCCCATAAAGCATATCTATCATGTTTAAAAGTCAGAGGTACATAACAAACTAACCCAACTTTGTGACACACATCCAAGCATTATAACAGTAATAATTAGAATGACTATTTTTACATTAAGGAGCTCTGGTAGCGTAGTAGTTATGAATCAGGCTGCGAACCTTAAGGTCAGCAGTTCGAAACTACCAGCTGCTCCGCGGGAGAAAGATGAGGCTTTCTACTCCCGTAAAGATTTACACCCTCGGAAACCATGTACAGGGTCGCTATGGGTCGGGACCGACTCGACGGCACACAACAACAACAACAACATTTTTACATGATGTTGTTGTTGTTGTTAAGTGCTATCAAGTCAGTTCCGACCCATAGAGACCCTGTATTGGTTTCCAAGGAGTGGCTGGTGGATTTGAACTGCTGACATTGTGGTTCGCATGGTTTTCAGTCCAGTGCTGATCCTATAAGCACCATACCATGTCTCCATATTATAATTCTATGATAATAATGACTACTATTATTGTTACTATTAAAGATGTCTTAGTGTATCTGGAAGTATTTATTACTTTTTGTTGTTGCTGCATAAAACGGTACACTATATACTAAGACAAACATTTACACACTGTAACTAAGGGTTCCAATTTAAGTACAAATTTGACTTATGGCAGACTTAGGAATGAAACTGTTTTCTGTAAACATAGGTGTTAGGACTCCTGGACTTGGAACCACAAGGTCAGCAGTTTAAACCTACCATCTGCGCTTCGGAAACCCTATACAGGATCGCTAGGAGTCAGAACTGACTCAACAGTACTTAACAACAACAATAAACACACAGATTTTATTCTAGAAGTCTTAATGATTCTTCTAGTGAGATTCATCACTGGCTCCTTTAGACTCAGAAAACTGATTACGGATTACCCGTGAGCAACATTTAGCTCCATAACCAAGTTGAGTTTTTTGCTTTGAATCCATCCATTTTCCACATACGAGGAGGCTCCAAAAATCCATAGAAAAAGGGAAGTCAAATATAATGGATTTTTTTCCAGGAGCTTTTCAAAGCCCCCTTGTACATATACCTATCATTTTACAAGGTCTTTGGGCTCATTTGTACTTTCATTCAGGTACTCCAGAATGTCAGAGGAAGCCACCTCGGGGTTGATAACCACTGTTCAGCAACCCTTCAGAGAGTCATTTGCCAAAAATAACAATAGTGATAATAATAATTTGTTGTTGTTGTTCGGCTCCCCACACCTCTTCCCCTTGTACAGCAATTACAGTTCAATGTGAAGCCGTCAAAAGCAGAATTCTAATTCTATTTCTATCACAAAGCAAAACAAGGTAGGGCTAGACTGTCTTGAATTTTTTTCCATTTACCATTTTGATGATATCATTTAATGAAGAATTCAGACCTACAGGCCACCTTTTTGTATGAGAGCTCTTCTAAGAATAAAAATAGTGTATTCCTTGAATCTCTGGCTTTTCAGATGGAACTCTTGCTATACAGCCTTTATACCTTCCTGACCACTTTAGAATGCAAAGCATATACATTTGTCTTTGTCATGATTTATTTGAGTGTGCTGGTGGGTCCGTGGTTAATTCTTGCCTCCCAAGCAGGAGAACCCGGTTCAATTCCCGACCAATACCTCTCATGTGTCAGTGGGGGCTTGTGTGTTTCTGTGATGCTGAACTGAGAGAAACTAGGAAGAAAGGTCTGGTGATGGACTTCTAAAGCCAGCCAATAAAAGCTCTGTGGATCCCAATTGTCTGATCCCATTGTGCATGGGTCAGGGGCCAGCTTGATGACAGCCAGCAATGACTTATTTATTCCAAATATACATTTGGTTTGAACTCTTTCATCCCCAGTGGATTGTATCTTAAATAATGCATCCCACTGCTCCCACCAGATCAGGTTTTTGGAACCATGTACCCATCACCCAAGAATCTCTGGTAGTGTAGTGATGACGAATCAGGCTGCTAACCTCATGGTTAGCAGTTGGAAACTACCAGCTGTTCCATGGGAGAAAGATGAGGCTTTCTGTTCCCATAAAGATTTGCAGCCTCAGAAACCCTGTATAGGGTCACTATGAGTTGGAACCAACTCCGCGGTACTTAACAACAACAACAACTCGTCACTCACCTGCTGCAAAGTCACAGCTATTACCTCATCGAAGAATCCCCCCATCAGCCAAGGGGACACACCTCTTCCCAGGGGGATAGCCTGTGGCTCAGAACTAGCCCCCATTTGGCCCCATTGTCTCTTGTGAGGTGAAGGTTGTGTGCCAACTTGGCTGGGCCATGACTCTCTGGTTTGTAGTTACAATGTAGTCATCCCCCATGATGAGAGCTGATACATGTAACCACCTTCACGAGGAGGTCTGCTATGAGTAGCCTATCAGTTGAAAGGGCGTTTCCTTGGGATTGTATCTTACGTATATAGGGATGTTCTGGCAAAACTCAGTTGCTCTGAGTTCTTTATCTGGCTCATCATCGTCTGACCTCTGGTTCTTGGGATTTGAGCCAGCAGCCTGTCGATCTTGGGCTCTTTAGCCCTTGCTGAAGCCCCAGTGTGACATGTGACCCATAAACTCAGGACTTACCTCCCTCTACAACCACGTGAATAATTTCCTTAAGCTAAATCTCTTAAGGGGGCTTCAAAATGTTTGTCGGGAAACTCCATTATCTTTTATTTCTATTTCTCCATTATCTTATTGAAGCCCCCTCATATACACATCTACACATATAAGCTTCCCTAGTTTTGCTTCTCTGGAGAACCCAGCCTAAGACAGGTAGGAATATGTCCTCAACATAAATGAGCAGGGCATCCGTGCACCTTCTAACAGTCCTACTCAACAGAGGCAGCATGCCTATTGCTTCATTCCTATCACAGCATTCATATTGTTCACCATGTCTCTGCAGCTGGGCAACAGGAGCCATTCTGCAATTGCAGGAAGAGTTTTGGTGTCAGCAAAAGCATCCCATGCTCCACCTGCTACTAACCCTATAAATAGCTGTTTCTTATTTTGCACCTGCAGGCAAGTTCATAAGTTCCAGTGCTTTTCTGTAGGATAGATGCTTCAGGGAAATGTGCAGGCATAAATCACCTGGCAACATTGCTTTGTCTGATGCCTTGTCCATCAAATAAGACATTTAAGCTGAAGAAGAGAAAGACTATGGGAATTCCTGGACCTAATGCCGAGACCACCCTCATCTTACTTCCTGAGCAGAAAATTATTTTACTTCTCTGATTTTGTTTACCTGGTAACTTCTCTTTAGTCACAGCAGTATTCAAGATGATGGGAGAGCTCCATAGAGTTTTCGGTGGCTGGTTTTTCAGCAGTAGACTGAAAAACCTTTCTTTCAAGGGTCTTCTGGAAGGATTCAGACCTCCAACCTTTTTGTTAATAACCACATGCTTAACTGTATGAGCCATCCAAAATTTCCTGGTCTAGAATATAAGCCCATTAAAAAAAAAAAAAAAAAAAAAAAAAAACACCATCAAGTCAATTCCAAATCATGGCCCTGTGTGTTTCAGTGTAGAAGTGGGCTCTGTAGGGTTTTCATTGACTGGGTTCCTAGCCCTTCTTCATCTGGCAGCTCCACTGAAACCTGTTCAGCATCATATAGTAACACCCAAGCTTGACACACTTGGTGGCTGCACATGAAGTGCATTGGCTGGGAATCGAACCCTGGTTTCTCACAAGGAAGCGAGAATTCTACCACTGAATGGTTTGTTGTTATGAGATGCTGTCAAGTCCATTCCAAATCACAGTGAGTCAGTACAACAAAATGAAACACTGCCAGTCCTGTGCCATCCTCACAATTGTTCTTCTTGCTGCCACTGTGCCAATCCATCTCACCGGGATCTTCCTCTCTTTCACTGACCCTCCACTTTCCTAAGTATGATGTACTTTTCCAGGGACTGGTCCCTTCTAACATATCCAAAGTATGAGAGAGAAAGTTTCGCCATCCTTGCTTTTAAGGAGCATTCTGGCTGCACTTCTTTCAAGATAGATTTGTTTGTGTCTGGAAAGTACCAGACACTTCTGGTACTTTCAACAATGTTCTTCTCTAACACCATAACTCAAAGGCATCAATTTGTCTATGGTCAGTATTGCCTGGTGATTGTGAAACCCACCAAGATGCATGGATGGGAACACTCTGTCTGGTCCTGTCTCCTCTTTGCCCCTCTATGAAGATGCTAAACATAGCCATTGGTTATGCCTATAGCCAACAACACCCTGCTCTCCTTGGTTTCCTTTCCTTGGTTGGCCATGTTGTGCTTGTCCCATAGGTACTTCCTGAAAGTTCTCAATGCCATTTACCATGAGAAGGGGGCACCATGTAGCCCTGGGCTATGTCACATTTAAGATTGAGAACTACTCAGGTAGTGCTGGGGAACTTTTCTAATGAAGATGATTTTTTTTTTGAGCCTTGGAAACCAGAAAAGAGCACAAAGCTGTCAGTTCAGCAGACTGCTTCAAGCCCTGTGGTTTGGGGAGGGACAGGACAGAGCTTTCATTGCTAATTATCTGGGAGAAAAGCATCTCTTGGGACTTTAATCTGAGGCAGCAGGAGCCCACACCTCCGACTCAGAACCTGCATGGAGATGCTGAAACCCTCCCCTGAACACAGCTGGCCCTTTCCTGCTTGGCAGGCTAACTGTCTTAGAGACAAAGCCATCATCTTTGCCTTCAGAAGGGGCAGGTTGCTGTGACCTTCAATAATTAAGACCTCTCCAGCCCTAACCACCACCACCCCGACGTGTGTCAAGAAGGATTTGCCATCTGCCATCTTTTCACACTGGGGAGAGTTTTTAATTCCATTGTCCACAAATGGTGAGTCACTTCTGATGACAGTCATTAGAGCAGCTGAGAGGAATTGGTGGTTTTAGAATAAAGGTGAGGGTCAGGGAGAGAGGTCGGCGGAGGGAGGGTGGTGGTGGCTCTGGACGCTTGGACACTTCACCCTGTGACTTTGGGGGTGGAGGGTCAGAAGACAGAGCAAAAGTGTGTGGTCCCATGTCATGAGAAGGGACGGATGAATGCAAGTTGGCCAGAGTTCTGCAGACACTGCTGCTTTCTTCTCTGAGACCACAGTAGAATGAACACAGCCAGAAAAAGAAGAAGACTCTGGTTGCAGATATCATGTAGCCACAAAGCAAAGCAATAAATAAAGAAGACTGGAGAAGAATGGATGACTTTGAATGATGGTATTGGAGAAGAATATTAATAGTACCATGGACTACCAGAAGAGCAAACAAATCTTAATTGGAAGGAAAAATAGCCAGAATCCTCCTTAGAAGCCAGGATGAAGTGTCTTTATCTCATGTACTTTGGACTTGTCATTAGGAGGGACCAGCTCCTGGGGGACACCATGCTTGGTCCCTGGAGGATACCTTGCTTGGTCCCCGGGGAAGGACATCATGCTTGGCACCTGGGGAAGGACACCATGCTTGGGTCCGTGGAGAAGGACCTTATGGTTGGTTTCTGGGGAAGGACACCATGCTTGGTCCCCGGGGAAGGACACTGTGCTTGGTCCCTAGAGAAGGACACCATGTTTAGTGAAGTAGAGGGTCAGCAAAAAAGAGGAAGGCCCTCAGTGAGATAGAATGACATGGTGGCAGCCACATTGGGCTCAAATATAGCAACAATTGTGAGGATGGAGTAGGACTGGGCTGTGTTTCATTTTGTTATGCACAGGTTCACTATGAGTCAGAAACAACTTGATGGCACCTAACAACAACACCACAAAGCAAAACCACGCTACAGATGCTTCTTAAAATTGCAGGAAAGGAAGATAGCGCAGCAACTTTTAGAGAGCAATGAAAATTGAGGCAATTATTGCTAATTTAAAATATGCAAAATGCCTTTTTTTTTTTTTTTTTTTAGGATTCTATAGGTGTGGTTTTGTTTTAGGAAATATAACATTTGACAGGAAGTGTTATGGAACTCCAAGATCAATAAATGGGGTTCATGGAACCCCAAACCTAAGTTTGAAAAAAAAAAAAGAAATGCATTTCCCAATCTCAGAAAGTATAGATTCTAAGAGGGGAAAAAAAAAATCAAGATTTTTTTAGTGTTTTCCCAAATGTTCCTAGTATTTTCTTTCTTCGCTATTTTCTTCCTTTCTTCAGCCCACCCCTATTTCTTTCTTTTGGCGGATATTGTCCTGGTTATCTATTGCTGCATAACAAAGTACCCCAAAACTTAGAGGTGTAAAACAACAACCATTCTATTGTTTTGTGTTTTCATAGTTTCCATAGATGCATGGTACTGTGGATCAGGAATCTGAGCAGGGTTTGGAAAGCTGGTTCCATGTGCCACATAGTGTCACTGTTGTATGTGGGCTGAACCCGTGGGGGTGGGAGTGACGATGGGTCCACTCACACGTTGGTGTTTGACAGGGAAACGTAAGTCTGGGCTTACCTGGCTGTTCAGTGATGCACCGGTACATGGTCTCTTCACCATGGCAGCCCAGAGAGAAGAGCCCAAAGGAGAAAGAAGGAGAAGCTGCTGGGTTGTTTTTGATTTTGTTTGTATAGTATATTTTTTTCTATTATTTTACTTTTAAGCTTTTTATGTTTTTATATTATAAATGGAATTATTTCAGGCACCAAATAGTTCAGCCTTGCTTTTCATCCAACTGACGGTATCTTTTACTAATATGTTTAGACCATTTACATTTAACAGAAATGTCTTAGTCTGGGTTCTCTCGAGAAGTAAAACCAAAGAAGCTTATGTCTGTAGATATAAAGAAAAGTTGATATCAAGAAAACAGCTCACACAGTTGAAGAGGTGGTCAGGTCCCATGTCCGGGTCAGATGAACCAAGATCTGCAAGTGGGATGGCAGGACACCAGGCAGATAGGCAGGCAGGTACTGCAGTGGGGAAGGCAGGCTGCTGATGACTCCCATGATTGGCAGATAACAGAACAGGCCATTGGCTCAAGTCCAAAAAACCAGAAGTCAGAGCCATATGCAAGATCCAGACCTAGCAGAGAGCAAGCTAGCTTGGCCTAAGTATCTCATATACTGGAAGCAGGTCACACCTCTAAGAAAAATTCCTCTCAGTTGATTGGCTGCTTGTAACAGATAGCATCATAGAATTGATTACATTATGTTAGATTTCATCATGGGGATACCATGAAGGATTCTGGTCCGGTCAAACTGACAAAAAAAAAAAAAAAAAAAAAAACCCAAAAAACTTAACTATCACAGTTAACTATTGGTAGGATAAGCACTGGACTGCTAACTACAAGGTTGACAGTTCAAACCCATCAGACACTCTGTGGATATAAGATGAGGCTTTCTGCTCCTATAAAGATTTGCAGCTTGGGAAATCCTACATAGGGTAACTATTAGTTGGAGTCGACTTGAGGGCAGTTGTTTGGTTTGGGTACTGTTTGCTACAGTGGAATTAAAAATCTACCAGTTTGTTCACTGTTTTCTGTATGCACCCTCTCTTTTTTCTCTTGTTGTTTTCTTTACTTTTGTCTTACTGCTTTTGGATTAATTAAGTATTCTTAGGATTCCATTATTTTTCCATTCTGCTGTATTATTTACACCTCTTTTTCAAAATTGTTAGTATTGCTCTGGGGTTTAAAATTTACATCATTAAATTAGTTACAGTGTACCTTAAAATACCTAGTCCTGGTGTGGCACTGTGGGTAAATGTGTAGTACTGCAAAGTTGGTTTGAACCACAAGGCAGGCAGTTCGAACTCACCAGCTGCTTGTCATAAACCCTAAACAGGGTCAGTATGGGTTGAAACCGACTGGGCAGCACTTCACAACAACAGCCTTAAAATACATGCCACATAGAAAACAAGACACTTATAACAATGGGCTTCCATTGCCTTCCTGTAGTCTTTTATGCTATTGTACTTGATCATCATTTTTTGTCTCACATGTGCTATAAAACCACAATTAACTGCTACTATTTGGACAATTATCTTTGAGAGTGATTCAAAATAAGCACACACACACACACACAATTACAGATGTGCATCACATGTTCATGGAAACGTTTTATCATCTTTTATTTCCTCTTACTCCTTCGTTCTTCTCTTTTCCTTCCTTTTCTTTTTAATTGCCTTCCCTGTCACCTAAGTTAGCATGTGTTCAAAGAAAGCAAGTCAGACGGTACTCTGTTGTGATCCACAGGGGTTTTTTCATCAGCTGATTTTCAGAAATCAATCATCAAGCTTTTCTGCCTCGTGTTTCATAGTCCAGAAGCTCCACTGAAATCCATCTAAAATGGGTGACCCTGCTGAGATTTGAAATATCAGTGGCATAGCTTCCAGCATCACAGCCACACACAAGCCACTGCAGTATGACAGACTGACAGATGGGTGGTAGAAGAAATGCATGATCATTAGAAGATTTAAAAATGTTTGTCCCTCGTGACAGTCAAGGAGAAATGTTTGTCTTTAAATGAAGAAACAACGTGACCATGGCCATACGTATGGAAGGGCCATAAATACATACACCTTGTTTTGTTGTTAGGTGCCGACTCATACATACACCTACTCTTCACTTACTGAGTGTCGCATCCAACATTCTGCATTTATGATGGTAGTAAAGCAATCTACTGTTTGACTGCTTAGGTCATTAACGTAGTTCAGCATTAACAAACACGAAAGTGTGAGACAGAAGTAAAACTGGTTGTGATGACAACTTGGGTGGTTCTTACTTCTCAGTGATTTGGCAGTTGTTATGTCACGGTGTAACTTGGCAGTTATGTTGTGGTGTAATATAACAGTTATGTCATGGTGTAATATAATAGTTATGTTATGGTGTAACTTGTCAGTTATATCATGATGTAAGTTGACAGTTATGTCATGATATAATTTAGCAGCTATGTCATGGTATAACTTGGCAGTTATGTCACATTGTAACTTGGCAGTTATGTCATGGTGTAATATAACATTTATGTCATGGTGTAACTTGGCAGTTATGTCATGGTGTAATTTGACAGTTATGTTATGGTGTAACTTGGCAGTTATGTCATGATGTAAGTTGACCGTTATGTCATGATATAATTTAGTAGCTATGTCATGGTATAACTTGGTAGTTATGTCATGGTATAACTTGGCAGTTATGTCATGGTGTAACTTGGCAGTTATATTATGGTGTACTATTACAGTTATGTCATGATGTAAGTTGACAATTATGTCATGATGTAAGTTGACAATTATGTCATGATATAATTTAGCAGCTATGTCATGGTGTAATTTGGCAGTTATGTTATGGTGTAACTTGGCAGTTATGTCATGGTGTACTATTACATTTATGTCATGATGTAAGTTGACAATTATGTCATGATGTAAGTTGACAATTATGTCATGATGTAAGACAGCTATGTCATGATATAATTTAGCAGCTATGTCATGGTGTAATTTGGTAGTTATGTCATGGTATAACTTGGCAGTTATGTCATGGTGTAACTTAGCAGTTATATCATGGTATATACTAGTACAGTTATGTCATGATGTAAGTTGACAATTATGTTATGATGTAAGTTGACAATTATGTCATGATATAATTTAGCAGCTATGTCATGGTGTAATTTGGCAGTTATGTTATGGTGTAATTTGGTAGTTATGTCATGGTATAACTTGGCAGTTATGTCATGGTGTAACTTAGCAGTTATATCATGGTATACTATTACAGTTATGTCATGATGTAAGTTGACAATTATGTTATGATGTAAGTTGACAATTATGTCATGATATAATTTAGCAGCTATGT
>NW_006408552.1:16114464-16120838 GCF_000296735.1 Chrysochloris asiatica | reverse complement strand
ATGGTATACTATTACAGTTATGTCATGATGTAAGTTGACAATTATGTTATGATGTAAGTTGACAATTATGTCATGATATAATTTAGCAGCTATGTTATGGTGTAACTTGGCAGTTATGTCATAGTGTACTATTACAGTTATGTCATGATGTAAGTTGACAATTATGTCATGATGTAAGTTGACAATTATGTCATGATGTAAGACAGCTATGTCATGATATAATTTAGCAGCTTTGTCATGGTATAATTTGGCAGTTCTGTCATGGTATAATTTGGCAGTTATGTAATGCTGTAATTTGACAGTTTTGTAATGATATAACTTGGCAGTTATACCATGGTGTAATTTGGCAGTTATGTAATACTGTAATTTGATGGTTTTGTAATGGTATAACTTGGCACTTATACCATGGTGTAATTTGGCAGTTCTGTCATGATGTAATTTAGCAGCTATGTCATGGTATAATTTGGCAGTTTTTTGTAATGATATAACTTGGCAGTTATACCATGGTGTAATTTGGCAGTTATGTAATGCTGCAATTTGGCAGTTCTGTCATGGTATAATTTGGCAGTTCTGTCATGGTATAATTTGGCAGTTATGTAATGCTGTAACTTGGCAGTTTTTTGTAATGATATAACTTGGCAGTTATACCATGGTATAATTTGTCAGTTATGTAATGCTGTAATTTGACAGTTTTGTAATGATATAACTTGGCAGTTATACCATGGTGTAATTTGGAAGTTCTGTCATGATACAGTTGTCCTTCATTTTGTCATCTGATGGGTCAGCTTCTGCTTTCATATAATGTCAGTTTTCACAGAACGACCTGGTCTTTGGAACCTGATCATGTTGATAAGTGAGGTATGGGTGCAGTTTTATTTGTTTTTTCCCATGTGCATTGCATCCTTTAAATTGAAACAGAATACTATATGACTGAGGTGTGTTTGGTGGGGCTGGGGCGAGTTCTAGGTGAAACCTTCCCTTGATTTCAAATTGTGGGTAATTGAAAAAGAAATTTGAGAATGTTTTTACTCTCTTTCCAGCCCAAATCCATAGACAAGGTTCACCTGTGGGAGAAGACGGTGCCCCAGGCCCCTTTTGTGTCCACACATTAAAGAATTCACCAACAGAAAATGAGAAATCTCTCCATTCTCTTGCTTTGTGATGCCACTATTGGCTTCCAGAAACATTCATCACAGTTTCCTGTTCCCTGTGTTGTAATTGCCTGTGAATTGTGAGTGGCAACTAAGGGTTTCTTTCCCTTCTCTCCTTCCTACCGTGCCTCCTGCTGTTTGTTTTGCTGCCTTTGACAACAACTCCCTTGGACCAGTGCCCACCGCGCCCCCTCAGAATGTGCAGACAGAAGCAGTAAGCCCCACAACAGTCCGCTTCCTGTGGACCCCTCCACCACAGCAGTTTATCAACGGCATCAATCAGGGATATAAGGTACTTGGCTTCTTAGTGTGACTGTTGGGGTATGTTATGGGTCATGTAATACAAAGGGGGGAAACGCCCATTTTAGGGTATCTTGGCCCTCCTCAAGGTCACCGTTTATCTCAGGTTTTAGCATTGGCTCTTATGAGTTCAGAAACAGTCCTTACTGATTACCAAGAAATGGTTCATGCAGAAGAGAGCAGTTTCCTTGGAGGAGGGGATACATAGTTCAACAGGTTGGAGTCAGTACTTGAGCAAAACTCTGCTTCCTGAGAAGGAACCTCCTCAGAAAAGCACAGACAGGGTCCCATAGGTATTGAATCCACTCGAGTTATCTCCCCATCTCCTTCCGACTTTATGGAAATTTCTGACTAAAAAGCAGAGGCCACTTGATTCAGAGTGCCTCAGTCAGTTCTTGTCCAGTTAATTCTGACTCATGGTGAGCCATGGGTGCCAGAGCAGGACTGTGCTTCATAGGGCTTCCAGTGGCTGATGTTTCTGAAGTAGACCTCCAGATCTTTCTTGTAAGATGCCTCTGGGTGAAGCTGAACCTCCAACCTTTTGCTTAGCATCCAAGCTTGTTCATCATTTCTACCACTAGGGGCTCCCTCAGCTGGACTGAATCAGAGACACAGACAGATCCCCACCATCCAACATCTCTCTGCCATTAGTTACTGGAATACAAAGGACTTCTAGGAGTTTTTGGATAAATGGAATTTTCCCACAGACTTTCTGAAGGCCCCTCATATTACCTTTCTCCGTATCCTTGAATGTGATTCCCAGAAGCATACTTTGTCTTCCCTCTGAGCTCAGTTTTTCTCTGGTTACCTTTTAGAGTTATCTGAATTTTACCTACCGCACATTTACACATCTTCCTTGAAGGCAGGTAAATTCCAGGCATATGTTTATAAAGAATGAATGTCATCTAGTTTGCTTGGCTATGTCATCATTACAGATCCAGAGGGTATGATTTGCTGAGACACATAGGTTCATTTTTTGCCCATTAGATTTCAATTTACTAACACTTATTTTTCACTATAAAGGCAAAAGAACCTAGACATTATCCCTGTCTTTCTTCCCCCCTTGGTGGTGGTGTTTATGTACTGTGGAGTTGGTTCCAACACAATAGTGACGCTGCATAGGATTTTTGAGGCCATAAATCTTTATGGGAGCAGAAAAACCTCATCTTTATCTTGCGGAATGGCTGGTAGTTTCAAATTACTGACCCTGAGGTTATCAGCCCAGCTTGTAACCACTACGCTACCAGAGTTCCTTCTTTTCCCTTGTTGTTGTTGTTGTTGTTGAGTGCCATCAAGTTGGTTCCGGCCCGTAGCAGCCCTGTATAGGGTTTCCAAGGAGCAACTGGTGAGCTTGAACTGCCGATCTTGCAATTCAAACTGGCTTGCTTTGCAGTCTGGTGCATTAACCCACAGCACCACACCAGGACTCCTCTTTTCCCTTAGAGGTATCTAAAGTCAGAAACTTTTTATTTGTTTGTTTTTTAAAGAAAATCAAGTTGGGTTTGCCTTCTTGACATTCCCCTCAACTTGCATTGGCAGGAGCGGATGTGCATTTGGTGGCCCCATTGTTGGTTTGAGCTCTGTGATTTTGTCCTGCAATATATCAACCTTCAGACCTAATGAACCCTGGAAACGTTTGATGTCAGAGGGCTTCAGGGCTTCAGTCACATACACAGTATTCCCCGAACTTTGAAACAACTCTTTTTAGAACATGTAGCTATCTTTCACTGCTTGAAAATGATAGTTTCCGAAATTGCTTTTTAGAACATAAGTATGGTATACTTTGTAAATGATTTAGACTGTCCCTATCGAATCATGACCTCCTTGAGTCAGAAGAAGTGCATCTTTGGGGCGGGGGGTCGTCATATTTATGCTTTATCACACTGATCTATCTGAATAACAGATGGTACAGGGTTTCCGAGGCTGGAAATCTTGACAGGAGCAATTTCTCCTGCGGAACAGTTGGTAGTTTCGAACTGCTGACCTTGCGGCTCACAGCCCGATTCGTAACCACTATGCTACCAGAGTTCCTTTTATTTATATATACTTGTATGAAATACATAAACCTGTAGATTGTAATCTGTGAAATATTTCTCAAACTTAACATTTCAGTGAGATTTTGAGCCACAGGTTTACTGGACTTACCTTAACAATGATTTATCTTGCTTTAAAGACTATTGATTTCAAAATAAAGTATTGATAAAGCATCTAGAGTAAAGAAATACAATGAATCATAAAAAAGTCTACCTTGATCGTGTGTCTTTGTAAGATCTATCTATATGAGATCAAATATTGACAACAAATTTTACTAAGACCTCACTTATTGAGAAAGTCATAGTGGTTACGAGATTGGCTTGAGACCAATTTCAGGGGTTTAGTTCTTTGTTTCTTTGTTAGGCTGTAATACAGCTCAAGTATTAAACATGGTGAAGGACACATCATACTAAGGGGCTTCAAAGAATTCTTGGAAAAATGGAATTAGAAGATACTAGGATTTTTCCACAAATGTTTTGAAGCCCCCTCATATTACCTTTATCCATGTCCTTGGATGCAATTTCCAAAAGCATACTTTATCTCCCCGCTGAGATCAATTTTCATGTTGACAACAGTAACTCCAAAAGAATAGAGTGGACACTTAGGGGACAGTGAGTTGATGTGAGTGGAGGCAGAACAGCTCAGGAAAGGAGGATGAGGATGGCTAGCCAGCTTGAAGAATGGCATCCATGTCACTAAACTGTACACGTAGAAGCATGACCATTTACATATGTAATTCTACATGTGTAATTGCTGTGGATAATTCTCAACAACAACAAAAATAATTTTTTTTAGAGAGAAAAGCGTGGCATTGCCATATGCTTTAGAAATCCCAATCCTAAATTTATACTCCACTGAATTAAAAACAAGTACTAAAATACTTGAGTCCTGGTGTGGCGCTGTGGGTTAATGCCCTGGACTGCAAAATCGGTTGGAACTGCAAGGTCAGTGGTTCAGACTCACCAGCTGCTCCTTGGAAACCCTATACAAGGTCGCTGTGGGTTGGAACCAACTCAACAGCACTTACCAACAACAACAACACTGAACCGGTTGCACAGTTTGAAGAATGTAGTCAGTGTCCCTGACTTGTGCATGAAGAAGACATTGAGTTGGTGTATGCTTTGCTGGGTGTATTTTCAACACAATAAAAACAAAATATTTTTTTCACTGTTTCCAAACAATTAAAAAGATTCTCTTGTGTGCCCTGTTCCACCCCAGCTTCTAGCCTGGTCAGTGGACGTCCCCGAGGCTCTCACTGTGGTAACCATCGCTCCAGATTTCCATGGTGTCCACCACGGCTACATCACCAACCTGAAGAAGTTCACCGCGTACTTCACATCCGTTCTGTGTTTCACCACCCCAGGGGACGGGCCTCCAAGTACGCCTCAGCTCATCTGGACTCATGAAGATAGTAAGTGTCCACATGTCCTTTCTCTCCTCAGCAGCCTGGTGGCCATAGCCAATTTGAGAGGGTACAGAGCCTTGAGCTGTCTAGCATTGGACCAGCAGTGACAGACGTTCAGAAGCTCCATGTTCACCCCAGGGAGACAGGTCACTGAACTGTAGGGGTGATCCTGGGTATGACAGGAGGCCATGGTTAGAGGAAGCAGCTCTGAGGACAGGAGATGGGGACCCCAGCCTTAATGCGTGCTCAGCCGTATGTTCTTTCTTGATTTATGGCTGAGTGTATGCACAGCAAATCAGACACCAGCGTGTAACATGCACAACTCAGGACATTCTTCAGCTTGTGCAACTATTCTCACCCTCCTTTTCCAAATTGTTCCTCCCTCATTCACATGAACTCACTGCCCCTAAAGGTCCCATGGCCCCTTTCAAGTTGCCATTCTCAATTTGATCCCATATCAGTAGTTCAGAAAAAAAACCACAATGCTCAAGGCAAATATGTTTTAACTAAATAAACTATAGGAAGACCCCCAATGAGATGGATTGGCCAAGTGGCAGCATCGATGGGCTCAAACATGGCAACAGTAGTGAGGTTGGCCCAGGATCGGGCAATGTTTTGTTCTGCTGTGCATAAGGTCTCTGTGAGTCAGTACCAAATTGATGGCTCCTAACAACAACAACATTGTTTGGTTTGAAGACAGTCACTTGAACTCGCTTTTCACCCGGATTTCAATTTCTACTCCACTTACCACTTTCTGTAATGCCCCTTTCTACCCACCCTTCTGGATTCCCTGTCTCCCACCTCGCCCCTGACCCTCCCAAGAATATTTCACCAGAGCTGTGACCTTCCCCTGTCCCCATCTGATCACTTCCGACCAGCTCTTCTATCCTTGGGCCAGATACCTTTAATGGAAAACATTATTTAATGAAGTGATCCAGAGATAATCATTTTGAGTGTTTGTAAAAGTTACTGGCAATTAACAAACAAAAAAGAAACATTTAACATCCAAATGTTCCAAAGGGGGAGCATTGAAACAATGATGGAATGACAATATGATAAATATGATATCATATGACAATATGATAAATATGATGAAAATTAATCACGAGAATGAAAATTAATTATGAGGATCCAAAGTTTTGAGGGAAAAGTGTCATGATACAGTGTCAAGTGAAATAAAAGGAACACAAAATTATATGAAACCAAAACTTTATAAAATGCGTTTGCATAGATGATTGGGACCTCAAAAAAAAATGCACACTTATGTGCATCTGAAGATTTCACCAAAACAGTAAAATGAGAACCCATAGACTGGAAAAAAATTTTGGCAATCACTTACCAGACAAGGGACTACTCTCTAAAATACATGGAACACTTCAACACCTCAACAAAGAGACAAATAATCCAAGTTAAAAATGGGCAGAGGCCATAAGCAGACACACTTCACCAAAGACGACATTCAGGTGTCCAACAAACATGAAGAA
>NW_006408552.1:16098807-16107599 GCF_000296735.1 Chrysochloris asiatica | reverse complement strand
TCAACACAGCAACATGACAAACTGTGTGACAAACTGACAGATGACTGAAATTACTTAGTCCCAAAGGGGCAGCTATTGTATGAGACCACTACTTTAAAAAGTCAAGAAATTTTTTCAGGCTACAATACACTTTCTATGATGATTTCCAGGGGTGGGAGGGAAGGGAGAATTATTCACTAGGTAGAACATAGACACATTGAAACTTGGGTGATGGGGAAGACAGTTAACAGAAAAGGAAAGGGGAAAAAAATGAAATTGCTTTCTTCTTGTTTCCTTTCATGTACTGTGAGGGAAAGAATGTATACTTCTTTTCTCTCTAGGACAAACCATTGGGAACTTTCCCACAAAATAATAAAAGGAAAGAAAAGAAGGGGGAAAGATTTGGGGTTGGGGAGTGGTGATGGTTGTGTACCATGGGGAGTGTGGTTGGTGTGGCTGGGTTGTGCATGCAAAAATGGTTGAAAGAGCAAATGTTTGGTTGTATATATATTACTACAATAAGAAAAGAAAAAATATGAAGAGCGAGATATTGACTTTGAAATAAGAATAGAGTAGAATACATTTGTGTAAAACAATACGAGCTGTGAAAATCAGTAGGAGTTAATTCATCACAATTTTGATAGCTTGTTATTTGCCTAGTGTCATTGTTGTTAGTTGTTGGGTGCTGTTGAGTTTATTTCGACTCGTAGCAACCCATGTGACCGAGTAGAACTGCCCCAGTGGGTTTTCTTAGCTAAGTTCATCTTTACGGGAGCATCTCTGGGTGAGTTTGAACTGCCAACCTTCTGGTTAGTAGGTGAGCATAGTTTGCACCACCAGGGACCTCAGTAGCATTGTTGTTGGTTGGCATCAGCTGATTTTCCACTCACAGTGACCCCGTGTGAAAGAGTAGAAGTGCCTCGTAGTGAAGCAGATCTGCAGACCTTTCTTCCACAGAGCCACTGGGAGGGCTCGAACTGCCAACCTTTCAGTCAGCTGACTGAAACACCAGGGTGCCCCATGCTGTGATTATGGATACTTTTTATGGCATCTTTGTAATTTTCTGACATTTCTAATGTATACAATGAGTATGTACTTTTTTTGGTAACCAGGAGTAAAACTAGTAAAAGTGTTGCCACCTGCCTCTCTCCTAGTGCTGCCCTCTGACTCTGGGTGTGGCTCGGCCATCTACTGGGAGACAACTCTCTTCCTCAGCTACCTGTTCCTAGGCTCCTAGCTTGACTGGACTCTCAGCAGATACCATGTCGAGAGATCAAGTCCATCAAGACTGTCTTCTTTTTGCTTCCATCTCAGTATTTCCCTCTGGTCCCCACTTCTTCCCTTTCCCTTCTCTCTCCGAAGACTAAGAATCTGACCTTTTCCAGATGCCCTTGGTCATCTGGTTTCCTTCTACTGCCTCTGTCCATTTTCCATGTCAACTTCTTCAATCTCAGTACCACTGGCATTTTCCATGCAACCACAAGTATCTTAAGTTCTCCCTCTCCCAAGGTAGATGGGGCGTGAACCCTGCTGCCCCCTCCGAATTGCCCAGTTTAGCTCTGATTTCCTTTCAGTATAAATGCATTGCTTTGACCTTCTAAATTGTCCGTGGTCTCTGTAACAAACAAAGCTGTTCATATTCACATACACAGTGAGTCCAAGAGTATTGCTACAAAATCATAGCTTCATGAAACAAAAAAAAATATCAAAACAGGAAGCTATTGTGTATCAATATATCTGTCATCTAGGTCTGTAAACTTCTGAGGGTGATGTTTCCATCTCTCCTGGAGGTATAGTGGATTAGTCATTGGGCTGCTAACCGTAAGGTCAGCTGTTGAAGCCCACCAGCCGCTCAGTGAGAGAAAGATGAGGCTGTCTGCTCCCGTAAAGACTGACAGTGTACAAATCTCTAAGGAGCACGTCTCCTCTGCCCTGTAAGGTTCCTATGAGTTGGAATTGACCCGTCCATAAAAAATCCTGCCCTCTTCTGTTTGCACCATCTCAAAACGGCAATGTTTTTCTGGCCTTTTTCTCTCCTGTGCAGTTTTCTGTTTTCTTAAAACTTCTTCCTAATAAGCCCCCAGGATCATCCTATATCCTTGGAGAAAATCTATCAAGATGACCCTCTGGGACCCCTCTTCATCCCCACCCTCCGCCAAAAAAAGTCACCATAACCTTCTGAGCTGAGCTCTCTGCCTTGAGTTGAACCAGCCCAGCAGATCCCCTCGGAAGCCACTGTTTCTATTGGATGTTTTATTTGAAAACTCCCTAAGGAGACTTGTTGTAAAGTGCTGTCAAGTCGGTTCTGACTCATAGCAACCCTGCATAGGGTTTCCGAGGCGTTACATCTTTGTGGGAGCAGAAAGCCTCATCTTTCTCTCCTGGAACAGTTGGCAGGCTTATCGTATAGAGACTAAGACAAGTATATTTCTGAGAGAACTTGTCTGCAGCCATCCACTGACTGCAGAGACAGGTTTAAACACGTTTGTGGTTTGGAATAAAGCCATGCATGTATAAACTGGACTCCAGCAGCAGTACAAGTTGACGTCCCCTCATACAACAAGTGTTTGCAGAATGCTTGTTAGTGAAAGGTAGCCAGCAGGGTTTGAGAGGCTGTGCAAACACAAGCTCCTAGGGCTCACAGTCTGCTTGCACCAGACCAAGGCCAGTGAGGCTGACAGAGGAGGTGTAAGACATGGCTGTGATAGTCCAGTAAGTGAGACAGCAAAGGCTGGGGAGCCAGGTCCAGTCTCTGGAGGAGGTGAGAGGGAAGCTGATGCTGATAGGTGCCTTCTCCCACAAAGAAGACATACGAATGCTGAGAAGAGTAGAGGTGGTTAGCGTGGGTGTAGCATGGTGTAAGGAATGCCAGTGTCTTAGCTGGGTTCTCTAGAAAACCCACACCCTAGAAATCACTTCCATTGTTTTGAGATGCTGATGCTGTATCCGGCGGCCTGCTCTTCCAGAGTTCCGATGAAACAAGAAAGGCTTCGGTGAGGGTTTTGCACAAGGGAAAGCAAGGTGGAAACAGAATATCAATTGTAATCCTAGGCATTGCCGGCTGCCTCCTGCACTGTGTTAGCAGACAGCCTGTTTGGGCAGGGATCCAGGAAGCCGACACAACAAGAACATAAAAGGGGCCCAGAAGCTTTCTCTGCAACTTCATCGATCGGGAAGAGAACGTGGCAGCTCAGAAACCCGTCAGAATGTCTTTCTGGAAGCTCAGAACTGGGGGAGGATGAGCCGGTCTTGACAGCCGCTCTATTTTCCCGTCGCGCACCTCACTAAAGTGGAATGCAGTCAGCATACTTGAACTCATCCTTAAAAGTCTTTTGAAAGTTTAGGCGAGATGAGTGTAGTTTCTCAGGCTCTTGCCATTCTCTCTAAATTACAAGCTGTGCTGGGAAACCAAGTATCAATTGAAGGAACGAGGCATTTAGTCCACTGTGGCCACCTGCTGTCCATGCCAGCTGGTCAGTGGGACTCGAGGAGGTGAGGATGTTCTCCTGGGGGTGGGGCCCCCCAAAGATCCTTGCAAGGGCCTTGAGCCTGGCACCTTGCTCAACGGAGACTCTGCACTGTTTATTCTTCAGGGGGCTTCAGTGTGGTGTTACTCAGCGTGTCCCTGGGGCTTCCTGGGACTTGGACATTCATTAAGTTGCAGTGTCCTCTGATCTGATGCAGGGGACATGCTATGAACATGTGTGTGGAATGAATCAAATGCTCGCTTCTTCTCCCTCCTCCATCTCCCTTCTTCAGGTCTCCCCAGCGCCCTGCCATTCATTCCTCCTGGACTTTGCCCCTTATATTTTTCCTGGAACCTGGAATGGGTATCAAAGAGGTGGGGGTGAGGATGATGTTGTAGGTACTATTGAGTTGATTCTGACTCACAGCTGCCCCACGTGTGTATTAGCGTACAATGGGCTCTGAGGGGTTTTCAGTGGCTGAGTTTTTAAAAGTTAATCACCAGGTATTTCTTCTGAGGTACCTTTGAATGGACTCAAATCTCTAACCTTTGAGTTAGCAGTTCAGCAAGTTCTCACCATTCACACCACCCAGGGATTCCCCAGCTGCTTTTATGAGTCGATTTTGACTCCCAGTGACTCCATATGACAGAGTTGAGTGGCCCCATAGTTTTTTCTAGGGTGTATCTTTAGGGGAACAGATCACCAGGTGGGTGGGTTCAAACCGCCACCTTTTGTTTAGTAATCAAGCATTTAACCGATAACTCACCAGGGTTCCTTATTGAGAAGGGGTATGCATGGGAATCGTGTCAGCAAGGCGACACTGAGACAATCTGAGAGAATGAGCGGCTGCATTTGGAGTCGGAAAGAATGGAGCTGTGCTGTGTGCCAGGAGCCCCCTCTCATCCTGCCTCTGCTAACTTACCCCTCCCTCCCCCACCACTGAGTCCTAAGAGCCCAACCTCCCACAGAGCATTCTACCCCAGACGGGCCCTATGGTCTGGCCATCAAGGACTCCATACCTGAGACAGGTGTGGAAGGAGAGAAGGCAGAGCTGCCTAGGGTCCTACACCTACCCAGTAACCCAGTCTCTGCCCTGCTATCCCTCTGCAGTGGCCAGTAGACCACAGGGCTGGACTGAGCATGGCCCACCCCATGGCTTTTCCCTGGACCAGAGCCTGGAGTCCACAACTCTGAGGTGTGAAGGGCTGCCATGTTCACACCTGCCCCTGCCTCTCAGACCCTTGCTGACTTTCTAAATGGCACCAGCTCATCGTATGTTCTGATGAAATGATAACTGCTCCAATGACTAATAACCATCACTGTAGCTCAAGCTCATCAAAGGAGCCCTGGTGGAGTGCCGGGGACTGGCCTCGACATAGGGGTTCGGTTCACGAGGAGGAGATACCTGGCGGCGATAGAGATAGCAAAAGAGACATAGAGATGCAAAGAGAGAGACAAAGAGACACTCTGAAACCAGAGTGAATGCTGGACTGGCATCAGGCAGATCCTGCGTTGCAAACATCTCAGCCATGAAGTCCGTAATATCCTGCATAGTAAACATCTTAGCTAAACAGGCAGTGTGGTTGCAAGGCTGGACTGAGCCCCCTGCATGCTGTGACGCACGCCTTGCCTGTCTTAATGCACGCAGTGCCCGCACTGCCTCCAATGCCAGCAAAAAGCACCTGGATTCGTTCTGTGCCTCCTTTTATTTAGGGGAGGAACCATACACAAAGTTAGGAGGGACTAAGACAAGGTACAGCTGTCAATCTTACTTTTCCAGACATTCAGGCAACTTTACATCATACTCTGCAGGTTCGAATCTCACCACCGCAACTTGGTTTCTCAAGCTTAATTAACATACCTTTTAGCACCTAGCCTCAAATGGGGGGAGGAAAGGGAGGATTGGAAGGATTCCCATTGTGTCAGCTGCCCAGCCCAGGTTCTTCAGGAAAAGAGCTGCCTGGGTGAATAGGCATCACCTGGAAACACTTTAGGGAGGGCATTCCTATTGTCCTTGGAACAGACCAGGAAGCCACCCAATTTACTTTGAATGAATTCTCTGAGGGGAAAACTTTGCCTGTTTAGAATTTTACAGTCTTGACTTTTAGGAAAATATTACATTTATCTGTGTATATCAAGGACTTCATGTCTGCAATTAATAAAACATAACTGAACACTAAGATGAAAAATAATTTGTTATTAACTGCCAGGTGGCTAGATCTGTTACACTCGGGCCTATAGACCCTCGAACCTCTGACTAGGCCTTCACGGTCTGCAACAGTGGAGTAGTGGTTAAACATTGGGATGCTAGCCTAAAGGTCAGTGGTTCAAGCTCACCAGGCTGTCTTCCTGGGAGAACAATAAGGTAATCTGCTTCCGAAAAGCCTGAGCAGCCTTGAAAAACTCCTAGGCAGTTCTGCCCTGTCTACACGGTTGCTATGAGTCAAAATTGACTCAACTACAGTGGTGGGTTTAGAGCTTATTCATGTGACCTAAATTTCATGTAAAGTATCTTTTCCGGCGCTGTAGGATAAGCCCTGGACTGCTAACGGTAGGGTCACTAGGTCAAACTCACCAGTGAGCCACTCATCAGAAACCTAACATAGGATCACTATGAGTTGGAATCAACACAACAGCGCCTAACAACAGCAGCAGCAGACACATACATACATGAAGACATTTCAAGAAGTTTGAGGGAAAATTCCATTCTCTTTTCATTTCATTTTTCATGAGCATTTTGTAGCCCCCTTGTGTTTGTGTCTGTGCTCATGTGTATGTACATATGTGTGTGTGTATGTATATATCCCACTGCCATCAAGTTGGTTCCTACTCACAATGACCCTACACAGAGCTTCTGAGACTTTGAATCTTTATGGGAACAGACTATATTTTCCTTAGGAGCAACGGGTAGGTTTGAACTACTGACCACCACAGACCCTTTTGCATATATATACCAATTGTATGCACTTGAGTGAGAGTGTTGGAAAACACTATTAAAAGTACCATGGACTGCCAGAAAAACAAATACCTTTTGGAAGAAATGCAGCCAGGATGCTCCTTAGAAGCCAGGATGGCCAGACTTCATCTTTCATACTTCAGACATGTTATCAGGAGGGACCATTCCCTGGAGGAGGACATCATGCTTGATAAAGTAGAGGGTCAGTGAAAAAGAGGAAGATACCCCTGTACAGTGAGCTCAAGCGTAGCAGTGATTTTGAGATTGGCACAGGGCTGGGCAGTGTTTCGTTCTGTTATGCATAGGGTTACTGTGAGTCAGTGCTGACTCAGTGGCACCTAACAACAACAACCAACAGCATAGATTTAAAGGAAGGACTCAGATGGACATGGATGGCAGTGATGGGTTTCATGTCAGTTGAGAAATTGTCTGATCGAGTGGTAAAAGACAAGTCCGGGGTTGGCAGAGACTCAAGGTACAGCTGCCACGGCCACAGACACAAACGGGACTAGACAGCATTGTGTTGTGTTGTGCACAGGGTTGTCATGAGTCGGAATCCATGCCCATTGAGCATTGTCATGGCACCAGGGATTGCCAATCTGCCTTGGTATTTCACTGAATTTTGTTCTCCCTTGCAAAGTGTGCCCATTTTACAGATGGACAAGAAGGCTTGGGGAGCAGGTGTCCTTGGATTCTCCTCTACCACTGGGTCCACACGGGAGCTCACATATAGAGACACATCTTTCTGGGGACTTTCTCCAACTAGGGCCCTGCCCCACCAGGATGTGAATGAAGGGAGGGTGGAATTCAGGTCCACCAATAGGCAGCAGCTGAAGGGCCCTTCCACAGGACCAGGTGACACTCAGCTCTCCAGGCCTCTGGTCCATGTGCCTGCGGGTGGGCATCCAGGGTCCTAAGGCTCCCAGGGCCCAGACAGCCGGGTTGTTGTCACAGGAGAGGTCAAGGGGAGTGTGGCGAACAAGTGTTGTCTCTTCCCTCCTCATGATTGGACTGAGCACCATGGAACGTTGTGTGTGTGCTGATAGTGGGATTCCTCCCACACCTCCACAGGGGTCCTGCAAGTTCCACAGCTAGAAACTTCCACAGGGCCACACACATACAGACAGATAGACACACAGAGAGATATGGATACACACAGAGATATGGACACACAGACACACATATAGACAAACAGAGCTATGAACACAGACAGACACACACGAACATACAGGTAGACATATACAGAAACACACACACACACACATGGATACAGATAAAGACAAACAGACACACACATACACACCCAGAGATATGGGCACAGATACACATGGACATATAGACAGGCACACACAGACGGACACACAGATACACACGTGACCATATGCTCCAGACTGTGGAGCTAACAGTTGCTGTGTTTTGAATTACCAGGACCTGGTGCTGTGGGCCACCTGAGCTTCACTGAGATCCTGGACACATCCTTGAAGGTCAGCTGGCAGGAACCCCTGGAGAAAAATGGCCTCATCACAGGTGGGTGACCCACTCCCCAAAAAGGAACACTGAGCTGCCCCTACTCTAAGAACCTAGTGGACATTCCCTGCAACTTTCTCTAGGGTATCTGAGAGGTCATCTTGGCCACTTGACTGAGGCCTGGTGCCCAGTCACTTTACGCAGGACGCACCCCGAGACTCCAACCCTGTAGGGTATACTTCCCATGCAGACCACAGCCTCAGACCACAGACACAGTTTCTCCTCTGTATGACCTTTTTTTAAAAAAATTGTGATTTGGGTGAAAGTTTACAGAGCTCATTTGTTTCCCATTGAACATTTTATACACGGTTTTTTTTTGTCACATTAACTCCACTCTTCCCACTTTCTCCCTGTATTCCCAGTTTCCATTCGTCCTTCATCCCTGCTCCTTCCTTTTTTGGACAAATGCTGCCCTTTTGACCTTGCACAACTGAATATCCTGTTTGCTGTATAGGCTGCCTGTTGGTTGGCTGAAAGAGGATGCTGGGGTGTGGATTCAGTTCCAGGTCTGCAGAGTGTCTGAGAGTCACAGCCTTGGGGGTTCCACCAGTCTCTATCAGACCAGTTTGCCTGGTCTTTTGTTTTAATGATTTTGAATTCTGTCCTACATTTTCCCCTCCCTCTCTGTCCAAGGTTTCCTCTTGTGATCTAATCAGAACCATCCCAAAAATATGTGTTGGGATTCTCACCCCTACACCTGAGGGAGTGGTCCCATTTGGAAAAAGCTGTTCCTAGTTATGTTAATAAGGGGCTTCCAGGGTCTGTCCTAACCCAAACCACTTTCAAAATACAGGTCATCCATCCCCCTACTTACTGTAAGATTCCATTCCCGCAACCCCATTCTGACATCAGCCCAGAACTTT
>NW_006408552.1:16069405-16098017 GCF_000296735.1 Chrysochloris asiatica | reverse complement strand
AAAAAAAAAAAAAAAAGAACTGTGGTTAAGTGCAATTTGTTGTAACTAGAACACGCCGTAAAGCAGGGACAGCCTGTATGAAAGAGCAGATTAGGCGTAGAGAGGCAAGTGCATATGGGGAAAGATAGAAGCTACATGGAGAGCTCTCAGGGACACGGAGAAAAACACCAGACAACCTGAAACGAGGGTCTGTCCCCACAATGGACGAGAGACACAGAGCCTTCCCCCACAGTGGATGGAGAGACACAGAGCTTCCTCCCACAGTGGACAGAGAGACATAGAACCTCCCCCCAGAGCCCCAGCCTCCTAAGCCGTTGGTAAAAAACACCAGATATTCCTGTTATGGGAACCAAGGCAGGGGTATTCTTGCACACAAATTTGCCCCCCTGAATTCTCATAGCAATGCTTTATGGTAAATATCCATGTTACAACCATTTTACAGATGAGATAGTCAAGGCCCATGTGTGCTGCTGTCCTGGCCCAGGTCCTCTAGCTGGACAAGGCTAGGCTGAATCCAGGGATTCCTGACCCCATGCTGCTCCCATCCCTTCTGCTATTAGCTTCCTGCTGAAAAAGCTATGGAGAGAAAGGTGGGGACTGGGAGACCCCGAGAAGGAAGGGCTGAGCATGAGCTGCCCTTTAGCCATGACAAGTGCCTTCTGTGGTCGAAGACCACTCTGGGGGTTTAATGATTTAATTTCACAGAAGATGTTTCCGACATTGGCGTCCCTCAGATAGTGGTCCTCAGTGTGGTAACATGGGCTTCCTCCTGTATCAGACCACACAGAATCCTTAGTAATGCTCTCCCACTTTAGTCATAAGATGAGGAGCCCTGTAGCAGAATGGGTTAAGAGCTTGGCTGCTCACTGCAAGGTCAGCAGTTCGAATCTACCAGTAGCTCCAAGGGAGAAAGATGAGGCTTTCTGCTCCCATAAAAAAACATTTACAGCCTTGGAAACCCTATACAGGGCCACTGTGAGTTGGAACTGACATGGTGGCACACAACCGTCAAGTCAATTCTGACTCATAGTAACCCAGTACAGAGTTTCCTAGGAGCAGTTGGGAGGTTTAAATCCCTACCTTGCAGTTTGCAGTCCAGTGCCAATCCTACAGTGCCACACCAGGACTCCACCACCTTAGTCATAGAATAATATGTGATCAATATAGTTGTAAATTGCTTACATGTAATATTTCTTTACATGTAAAGAAATACTGGTAGTGTTGTTGTTGTCAGGTGCCATCGAGTCAGAACCGCCTCATAGCGATCCTATGCACAGCAGAACGAAACAATGTCCGATCCTGGGCCAACCTCACTACCGCTGCCACACTTGAGTCCATCAATGATGCCACCTGGCCAATCCATCTCGTTAGGGGTCTTCCTCTTTTTCTCTGACCCTCCACCTTACCCAGCATGACATCCTTCTCCAGCGACTGTTTCCTCCGGACAATATGTCCAAAGCATGAGAGACGAAGCTTAGCCATCCTGGCCTCCAAGGATCACTCTGGCTGTACTTCTTCCATAGTGGTTACAAATTGGACTACAAACGGCAAGGTCAGCAGTTTGAAACTTCTAGCTGATTCACTGGAGAAAGATGAGGCTTTCTGTTCCCGTAAAGATTTACAGCCTCGGAAACCCTGTTCAGAGTTGCTATGGGTTGGAACCAACTCAACGGCACTTAACAACAATATTTCTTAGATTATATGGATACTAAACAACATTGTTTTATGAAATCTTACCACACTGAATCACCACATTATTAGCTGGGGCAGTATGGGTAACTCATCAGTATGTTACCACTATGCTGGCTACTGCTGCTGCATGCCAGTGATCCGGTTCCAGCTCACAGCAGCCGTGTACAGGGTTCCTGAGGCTTTCAGTCTTTACAGGAGCTGGTAACCTCATCTATTCTCCTGCTGAGCAGGAAGTGGATTGGAACTGTAGATCTTCAGGTTATCAGCTCAATGCACAACCCACTACACTACCAGGGCTCCTTGATGCTAAGACTTCAGAAATTTTGCCAAAATCAACAATTCTAAAAAGCACCCGCAGCAGTGACAATCGCGGGAACCCGCAGCCCCTGCAGAGAAACCACATGATTGGAAGCATTGTTGTAATTGGGTAGCAGTAACAGTTCTGATCTTAGCACATTGCTGTGGTCGTTGGGAAGTGCCGTCAAGTTGATTCCAACCCATAATGACCCTGTACAGGAGCAGCTGGTGAGCTTGAACCACCGACCTTGCAGTTCAGACAACTTTGCAGTCTGACGCATTAGCCCACAGCGCCACACTAGTAAATTAACATCAGGTTTTAGCCTTGTAGGTATATTGATATAGGTATACCTTGTCAATTTGTGGGTTTGGTCAATTTCAGATGATTCCTGGTGTGACACTGTAGGATTAGCACTGGATTGAACCACAGGGTCAGCAGTTCAAACCCACCAGCTGCTCCTTGGAAACTTTATACAAGGTCGCTGTGAGTCTGAACCAACTCAACGACACTTAGCAACAACAACAACAACACTTGCTTAATAGATTCCTGATGTGGCACTATAGGATAAGCACTACACAGCAAACCACAAGGTCAGTAGTTCAAACCCATCAGCTGCTCCTTGGCAACCCTATACAGGGTCTCTATGAGTCAGAACCAACTTGATGATACTTAACAACAACAGATTACAGACAAATAGATGTAGGTAATAGATCTGCCCTCTGTCAACCAGTGGACAGAATCGATAGCTGCCCTCAAGTCTGTGCCAACTCAAGACAACTTCTGTACCAGAGAATGAAAGATCCCTGTCCTGTGTTACCGTCACAATCGCAGGCAAACTTAAGTCCATCAATGCGACTTTTGTGCCAATCCACCTCATCAAGGATATCCCACACCCTTGCTGGCCCTCAACTTCACCAAACTCAGTATCCTTCTCTAACAATTGACCTAACTAAGTCACACAGTGTTGTGATCCATAAGATCTCATGCACTGATTTTCACAAGCAGATCGCCAGGCCTTTCTTCCTTGTTTGCCTTAGTCTGGAAGTTCCACTGAAATCCTGCATGACCCTGCTGGTATATGAAATAGCAATGGCATGGCTTCCAGTATCACAGCGACACGCCAGCCAGCACAGTCTGACAGACTGACAGATGGATAGCATTTTTATTCACTAGGCCGATCTAAACGGCTTAATAAGTGTATATGTGCTGACAATTTAATAATCAATTTGAAAAAACAGTTCACATGAGTTGAAGTGGAAGGTAGCCATGCTTCCTGATAGGATGTGAGCCTCTTGGGCGCAGCACACATCGCCAACCTGGGGGAGCCAATGGGACATGGTCACCTGCATTTCCTGCTGAAGGAGCGTGGCTTTTTTACTGCAGCATTCAACCCTTGCTCAGCTCTGCAGAGACGAGGCGTCTCCAGAAGGGTGTGGCCCTGTCTGATCTTGAAATCTCGAACCACCTTGAGATGGAGGTTCATGTGGTAGCCACAGGCTGATGACTCTGTGTTTTCTTTGCTGTAGTGTCTCTGAAGTCACTGTCTTCTCAGGCACTTAAGGATCATGTTCCTTCATGAAATGCCACCACCCTCCATCTTTCCTCTCCCTCTTAGGACCAGATCCCCTGTGAAATGTGAACTGACCCTAGTCCCATAGAAGCACTTATGGTCTGAGGCCATATCTAACCCTTACTTTAAAACAAAACACAAAAAGTGTTTCCAAGCATGACCCCTTTTACCCCACTTCACTCTATAGCTCTTTGCAGATACTGTGTTTTCTGCAATTGAAGGGTTATGATTTGGATTTTCTAATAGCATGTACCCTTTTTTTGTCTCTGTGTCCCTTTCTGACCATTTTCACACAATATTTCACATGTTTTTTCATCATGCAATTACACACTTCATAGATAGAGGGCATCTCTCCCTATGTCTGTCATCTGTTGTTGGTAAGTGCTGTGGAGTCGGTTCTGATACATAGTGACCCTATACAGGGTTTATGAAGAGTGGCTGGTGGATTTGAACCATTGACCTTGTGGTTAGCAGTCCAGCACTTACCCTACAGCACCACACTTCATGGTGGTGGTGGTTATGTGCCGTGGAGTCAGTTCTGACTCATAGCGACCCTGTACACTTCATAGACTACAAAAAAATCCCCAAACTCACTGCCATCAAGTCGATTCTGACTCATAGCGACCATGTAGGACAGAGTAGAACTGCCCTGGAGGATTTCCTTTGTGGAAGCAGACTGCCTCATCTTTTCCCTGAGAAGTAGTTGGTGGGCTCGAACTAACAACTTTATGGTTAGCAGCCTACTTAACCCACTGCACTACCAGAGCTCCTAAACACACTTCACAAATCTACTGTCATTGATTGATTCTGGCTCACAGCAACCCTGTAGGACAGAGTAGAGCTGTCATCTTTACGGAAACAGACCGTCGCATCTTTCTCCCTCAGAGAGGCTGGTGGGTTAGAACCGCTGACCTTCAGGTTAGCAGTGCAACACTTAACCCACTGCACCACCAGCGTTCCTTACCCAGGAAAGAGTAAACAGATCAGACAGTGTAAGGCAAGTACCAGAGGCTTAGCGGGTGGCTGCCACTTGAAAGAAAAAATGCTTTCTAGCTCAGCTCCTAAGGGACCAATTCTGTGGGCTGAATTAGAACAGCTCTGAGCATTGATTTCAGAGACGACTGCCAGCGGAGAGTGGCACATCACATCCCACCGCCTTCGGATGTCCCCGTGGACAGTCTGACCCAGGAGGACACCCCTCTCCCTGACGCCCACACTCAGCCCGTGTCCTGGCTTTTCTGAACACACCTCCTTCTTCCTTCTTGCTTTCAAGTGAAAAGAAAAATATCCACAGGGCAATCATCCGTCGGACGTCTCACCACTACACAGAGCCTGCCAGTACTTGCAATATCCAATCATCTGTTTCCCCCAGCTAATAGGGCTTCATGAACTCATTGCTGTGTTTTATTTAAACTAGGGTGGGGAACCTTTTTTCTGCCAAGGGCTATTTGGATATTTATAACATCATTCTCAAGTCATACAAAATTATCAACTTTAAAATGAGCCTGCTATATCTGATCAAACATTTAATTAACTCACCCCCAATGTGATGGCTGGAACCGGGATTGCCTTGGCAGGGGCAGACCAAGTGATGTCACAGACCTTACATCCCATTCCTGATTTAAAGAATCCCTGTAGTTACAAGCCAGGATCTGTTGTTTACTGTGAGACCTTTGAGCTTTTCAGAGGGGGAGGAGGCCCACGGCTGCCTCCCTGCTGCTGCATACAGTGAACATACTCTTATGGAATATTTGGAGGTTTGAGTCCACTCAGAGGAGGCATCGAAGAAAAACCTGGTGCTCTACTTCAGGAAAAGACGGGCACTGAAAACCCCACAGAGCATAGTTCTTCTCCAACGCATATGGGGTGGCCATGAGTTGGTGCCCACTCAATGGTTTTATAATTATTAAGGGGACATTGATAAAGATGGCACAGTCATTAAGCACTCAGCTGCTAACCAAAAAGTTGGTGGTTCAAACATACCAGCTGCTCTGTAAGAGAACAATGAGGCCAGTGGCTCTGTAAAGATGACAGCCTTGGATGCCCCCTGAGGCAGTTCTACTCTGTTCTACAGAAGAAAATTCGAAGGCTATGGGTTTGGTGGTTCAGTGGAAGAGGTCTCACCTTCCAGTTTCGATTCTCGGCCTGTGCACTTCCTGATGCTCAGCAGGCTTTAGCAGAACTTCCAGACTGAGATAGACTAGGAAGAAAAGCCTGGTTGTCTACTTCCAAAAACCAGCCATTGAAAACCCTGTGGAGGGAGTGCAGCACTTCTACTCTGACACACATGGGGACACCATGACTTAGAGTCGACTCGCCAGCTGCTGGTTGGGTTGAGGTTGCATGTGGCAATGAGGGTTGGTTTCATACATGGCATAGACTCTATTCCCCTGCGGACCTCCCAGCTTTGTGCCCACACATCTGCTCTGGGCTTTCTCCCTTCTGACAAAACTGGTATCACCCAGAGGCTGGGAAGATGCCTACAGCACACTCCCCCAAAAATATGACAGAGGAATCTGCCTTGCTCAGAGATGTGATCCTGTGATAGTTCTTTTCCTGACCTCTGTCACCACCCAGCATGTGAGCAACCTTTCCCTCCATCACACTCTCCTCCATCTCCACATAAGCATGTGGAAGCTGGATGAAGAGTAAGGAAGACCGGAGAAGAATTGGTGCCTTTGAATGATGGTGCTGAAGGAGAATATTAAAAGCACCATGGACTGTCAGAAGAACCAACAATTCTGCCTTGGAAGAAGCACAGCCAGAATGCTCCTTAGAAGACAGGAAGGTGAGATTTCATCTCCTGTAGTTTGGGCGTGCTTTCAGGAAGGACCAGTCCTTGGTGAATAGAGTCAGTGTAAACAAGGAAGGCCCTCAATGAAACGCACTGACACAGTGGCTTCAACAATGGATTCAGACATGGCAATGATTGTGGGCATGGTGCCAGACCAGCCAGTGTATTGTAACCAACTCAACAGCACCTAACAACAACAAGGTCCCCTGAACAAACCGGGGTCCCCAAAGGAGCATGTCAGAGCCTTGAAGGTCTGTTTCATGCTGAAGGTAAAATAGCTTAAGAATCAATGTGTTTGTAGAGGATCCTACCTCCAGGACTCCTGATCTACATCAGGAATGGACTGCTAACGACAAGGTTATCGGTTCAAACCCAGCAGCTGTTTCTTGGAAACCCTATACAGGGTCACTATGAGTCACAACCAACTTCAAGGCACTCAGCAACAACCACCAGCCTCTAGGTGATGATGTCTACCCAGGGCCCTTTAGAAAAGGCCCTGTTCATGGGGCCTCTCTATTAGAACAGCTGCTGGCATTGGGTGTTGGTGCCTGGTCTAAGTACCCTACAAAAAACAGTACTTCATCAACCTCGTCCACGGCTAGCATCCCACGCCTGCCTCTGATTTAATTTGGGGCCTGGAAAGAGAGGGTAGCACCAGGCGGGGGTGGCAGCTGCCCAGCAAATTGCCGACCGCTCCCCCTGTAAATTCCCGTGTCTTCCTCCCTCCCTCCACAAACTCTGATTTATGAGGACCACGATGCAGACAGACACATTGTGATTGGATGCACTGCTCTCGGGTAGAGAATTTACTTCAGATCAACAGAAAATTATTTCTGAAGCTCCCTCAGCCATTAGTCTCTGTTAGGCCAATGCAGGGAGCAGGTGGGACCAAGGGGGTCCTCTCAGGAATTATCTCGAACCAGATAAAACGACCAATGGCTAGGGTCAGGGCGTTAGTCCTCTGCCCATTCCTGGAGAAGCCTCGTGACTCCTGGCTTCCTCCTTCATTACCAGAGCCCTGCTCTCTCTCCTCCCGGGCCTCCCTCCTCTCATCTTCTCTCCTCATTTTCTCTGCTCAGCTGCCTTCCTTGGACCTTGCCTAAGTAAATCGAGCACCTCTGTCAACTGCTTGTTTCTTATGTGTGTCCACAACTGTGTCTGCACACGATCATCCTCACTGATAACCAAGGAACCTTCCTTAGACCCAGGAATTTAGAGGGGAGCGGTCGGCAATTTGCTGGGTGGCTACTACCCCATTCTGCTCTTACTACAGATGCTGGAATGGTTGGGTTTCAGCTCCATGTCAACAAGATGGACAAGATGCTATAGTTGTGTAGTGGTCAACCTTAAAGAAACAGAATTGTCTGACAAACCAGGTCGCGATGTCTCATTAAACAAAGTCTCAGCAGTTAGCTGTAAGGTTGGTGGAGCCCATCCAGAGGTACCTCGGAAGTAAGGCCTGGTGAAGGCAACTGGATTGCTCAATGTGTGCACTGAGTGTGGAAAGATTAGAGATCTAACCAGATAGAACCTACCAAAGTCACTTTTATCCATGCAACTCAAGAGCCCTCCTCCCGAAGATTACATAGAAGATGGCCTGGGAAGTAGGATAACTTAAAGTTTGGGGGCCCCAGGAAAACCCTGCCCTTTCCAATGAATAGCCCCCAGCCTTTGGTAAGTGCATGAATCTTTATGGCCTTGTTTTTCTCCTCTGTAGAATGGGAGCAACCATGGTTTCCACTTCAAAAGTGTGTTGGGAGCGTGAAGTGAGTCACCACGTGAATGGTGCTAGGGACACTGGGAAGCCTGTCTGAGTATCTGTTATTACATAACCCTGAAGGTTTATTTTTTTCTTTCTCTTAGTTGGACAATTAAAAGGAAGAATGGAGGCAGCATTGTGGTTTAATACTGGTCCATTGAGGACAAGCAGGGCTGTACATCAGGGTGGATAGATGAGGGAAGGAGACCTGGTGGTGCAGTGGGATGGTGCTCAATGGGGACTGGAAAGATTGGCAGCTCCACGGAAGAAAGACCTGGCAATCTACTTCAGAAGTCTACCAATGAAAACCCTGTGGATCACAACACAACTCTGCCTGGTACGGAGCAGGAAGATGAGCTCCAGGGGTTGGAAAGTCCTTGATAGGATAAGCACTGGACTGTGAACCACAAGGTCAGTGGTTTGAGCCCACCAGCGGCTCTGAGGGAGGAGGATGAGGCTCCAAAACCATATGCAGGATCCCTATGAGCTGGAAAGGACTCGACGATACTTAACAGCAACAACAGTGGATTCGAGCACATGCCAACAATCGTCAAGATGCTACAGGACCAAGCAACACTTCATTCTGTAGGTCACTGAAACCGAAGACTACAGTGAATATCTGTTGAGTGAGTGAATGAACGAGGAAGTGACACAGAACTATCTGAGGGAGCTAGACTGTCAGCACCTCTTCTAGGATGTAGGCTGGACCCATCCACCAACAGGGTCACTATGAGTCAGAACCAACTCAATGGCACTTCACAACAACAGACATTTCCCCACGTGGTTCCAGCATTAGCATCCATGAGGACTAAGAGAGAAATGGGGAAAAGTCCCAAGTATGGATGAGAAAGGGGGGCTTGCTGGCACAATGGTTAAACACTGGAGTGCTAACCAAAAGGTTAGTTGTTTGAACCCACCCAGTGACTCCTTGGGAGAAAAGATGACAGCCTCAGCCTGTTCTCTCCTATAGGGTCTCCGTGAGTCAGAACCGATACACTAGCACGCCACAACAGATGAGGAGGAGGGAGATCCAAGGGACACATCTGTGCCCGCACTCAGATGACTTAATTGAAGCAGTTCTGATGTGCCCTGGAGACCATCAGTGACCAGCCACCCTGCTGGTGGTCTTTGTTCCCTTCATGTTCCCTTTGGGGGCCACCATGTGTGGGAGCTAGTGGTACCCACTCCTGGAAGTTGTAGGGGTCTGCGGGGACAGTGATCAGAGAGCAGGTTCTGACATTCATTTTCTTTTTCTTTTTTTAAAAATATTAAAGATAAGCTCCGAGATGCTCCCTTATAAATCCCTGTTTACCTGTGAGTCTCTAACAATATTTATGGCTTTCATCAGAAGAAGAGGAAGTTTAAGACGCTTATCGCCAAGTTTATTGACTGAAAAGCAGGATAAGCAAGCATATTCAGCGTTTTTTCTTTGCCCGTGGACCCACGAGCTCATTCCATCACTGTGGCTGTCTTTAAAATGAGACTTTTAAGTGTTCTCTAATTGCATAAACTTCCCTCTGAAGGGAGCTGATGCGGGAGCTCCTTGGATCTTTGTCTCTGAGTCCAGATCGCAGCCAAATCTGAGGGTAAATAAACTGTGATCATGAGCCCCCACTCCCCACACACACTCCCCGGGATGAGCAAAGCGTAGAGGGAATAAAACTGCTCTGAGAAGACCAGAGGCTGGAAGAGAGGAGATGATCTTGAGCCAGAGGGACTCCTAACTCATGCACTCAGAAAAAGAAACTTTTGAAGACAAAGCACTTTGCAAAATGAAGAAGAAGAAAAAATTATCCATCATTTCTGGCAGAATAAAGTAGAAGAGTTTTCAGAAACTGGTTGATAAGCTCCCAACAAGGGCATTGTGTCAGGAAACTATTGCTTCTAGACTTGGTCATATTGGAACGCATCCCCATGGCCCAGTGTGATGAGATGAGGTTACACAGAACGTGGTAGGTAGCTCGTTAGCATTGGGTCATCTCAGATCTGTGACCTTAGAGGACTTGTTGCCTTCAAGTCAGTTCTGACTCATACAACCCTTAAGACAGAGTAAAAGTGCCCATAGAGTTTCCTAAGCTTCCATCTTTACAGAGCAAACTGCCTCATCCTTCTCCTGTGCAGCAGCAGTGGGTTCGAACCGCTGGCCTTTCAGTTAGCAGCTAAACAGTGTGCCACCAGGGCTTCCTGAACTAGGTGAAGGTTGTTGATGTTCAGTGCCATGGAGTCAGTTCTGACTCAGAGTGAGCCCATGTACAACAGAAGGAAACATGGCTGGGCCTGCACCATCCTCCCAAGTTAAGTGGAGGTTAGCACAAATACAACTGTAAATCCTGACCCCTGCCTGTTTGTGGCGCTGCAGGTTAATGCACCAGACTGCAAAGCCATTTCAGCTGCAAGGTTGGTGGTTCTAGCTCACCAGATGCTCCTCAGAAACCCTATACAGAGTTGCTATGGGTCGGAACCGACTCAACAGCACTTAGCAACAACAACAAATCCTAAATTACGGAGTCCCGGTGTGGCGCTGTGGGTTAATGCAATGCGCTGGACTACAAAGTCGGTTTAAACCACGCTCATTAGCTGCTACTAGGAAACCCTATACAGGGTCGCTATGGGTCAGAACTGACTCGATGGCGCTTAACAACAACAACATTTGGCACATCGTGCCTTAGATTTACACAGTGATGAGGCAGTCTTCTCTCGTCAAGATTTACTGTCTTGGAAACCCGATGGAGCTATTCCACTCAGCTTTATAGGGTTTCATGCATCAGGTTGTACTCGATGACAGAGAGTTGGGTTCATTACTACTGGAATTAGAATCACTGGGGTCTTAGAAGCTCATGCACATCCATCTAAGATGCACTTATTGATCTCTCCCCATCCAGAGAAAACAGGAGTGATGAAAATTGAAGACACATGGGAACAGCTAGTCTAGTGGACTAATGGACCATGTGAGCTCCAGCCTCCGTGACCCTGAGACCAGAAGAACTGATGGTGCCCAGCTAGCTCAGCAACTGCTCGGGAAGGGATCGTATTAGACGGTCCTGGGTAGAGTGGGAGAAAAGTAGGGAACAAAATCCCAAATCATTGAGAACAAACAAACAGGCTTACTGGTCTGATAGAAACTGGTAGAACACAGGAGACTATGATCTTAGTCACCCTTCAGTTTGGGAACTGAAGGCATCCCGTGACTCAACTTTCAGCCAAACAAAAGGCAATGCTATTCGGGAACCCTACCTTCAGGGTGGTCTGCACTCCTTAGAACAATCAGCTACAGAAGATCAAAACAGCAGCATTTGCCCAAGAACCAAGTTCAGAAGGGTTGGGAAGGAAGGAGGAATGGAAACAGGGACACAGGGAGGAAGTGGGATGAGTGATGTCACATTGTGGGGACTGCAGTCAGTGCCATGAACCAAATTGTGTATTGACTGTTGAACAGAAAACTCATCTGCTCTGTAAGCCTTCACCTAATTCATGAGAAAACGTTAAAAGAAAAGTATATAGCTCTAGAGAGAGAATATGTTAAGAAGCAATAGCTTCACATTTTGATATTTTTGTTTAAGAAAGGTTTCTAGGATTTTGTAGAAGAAAGTCATTTAGCGTCAAATTTGAGAACCAATTCCCAAAAAACATATCCTTAAGATGTTGACTTAGGAAAGCTCCCTCTTTAGAGGACAGCCAGACATGTGGGGTGACACTGGTATGGTGCACATATTTCCAGGGGAGCTTGGAGGGAATGCCATCCCTCCAATGGGACTGTAGGTGCTAATCTGCCATCAGTTGAACAGGCTGGGCTCTCTGCTGCAGCCCCACTTCTCTGAGATGGTGGCTCAGCATCCAACCTCCATTCCCAGGTCGCAGGCACCCCAGCCAGCCCGTGCTTCTCTTGTTTTCCAGGATATCAGATCTCCTGGGAGGTCTATGGGAAGAACGACTCCCGCCTCACACATACTCTGAACAGCACGACTCACGAATACAAAATCACAGGGCTGTCTTCACTCACCACCTACACCATCGAAGTGGTGGCCGTCACCTCAGTGGGGGCCGGACTGGCGACCTCGTCCACCATCTCCTCTGGCGTCCCCCCAGGTCAGTACAATCATGAGTAGTGGTCTATTATTGCTTCTCACGGCAAGCTGTCTGCTGCTCGAAGTTCCCCAGTGTCTGCTTTTTTGCTGACCCTCCAATTCACCAAGCATAATGTCCTTCTGCAGAGACTCATTCCTTCTGATAACATTTCCACAGAATGAGAGACGAAGTCTGGCCATCCTGGCTTCTAAGGAGCACTCTAACTGTATTTTCTTCAACACAGATCTGTTTTTCTTCTGACAGTCCATGGTACTTTTAATAATCTTCTCCAATACCATAATTCAAATGCATCAATACTTCTGTGGTCTTCCTTATTCATTGTCCAACTTTCATAAGCATATGAGGCTATTGAAAATACCATGGCTTGGGTCAGGCGCACCTTTGTCCTCAAACTGACATCTTTGCTCTTGAACACTTTAACATTTATAACATTTGTTGTAAAGATTGGTGCTCATGGTGGCTGTGTGCCACTGAGTCAGTTCCAATTCATAGTTAAAAGATCACAGCCTAGAAAACCCTATGGAACTGTTCTGCTCAATAACGCATGGAAGAGCACCCCCTCAGTAAAAGGATTTGATAGTGTCTGCCCACTTCTTCCACCCGTGTGTGGTGTGGAGGTGGGGAAATGGGCTGGCAGGGAAGGAGCAGAGATTTGAATTTAACAAGGAGCCATGATCGCAAAGCTGTGAGACCCCAGGCTAGCATGGAGGTCCCTTCCTATGCCCCACTTCCCCTGAGTTGGTTCTGACTTATAGAGACCCAATAGGACAGCGTGGAACTTCTCCATTGGTTTTCCTAGTGTGTTGTTGTTGTTGTTGTTAAGTGCCATCGAGTCGGTTCCGACCCATAGCGACCCTGTGCAGGGTTTCCGAGGGTATAAATCTTTACGGGAGTAAAAAGCCTCATCTTTCTCCCACGGAGTGGCTGGTAGTTTCAAACCAGTGGCGCTATGGGTTAATGTGCCAGCAGTTCGAAACTGCCAGCTGCTCCGCGGGAGAAAGATGAGGCTTTCTGCTCCCGTAAAAATTTACAGCCTCGGAAACCCTGTTCAGGGTCACTATGGGCCGGAACCGACTTGAAGGCACTTAACTTAATATTAAAATGAAATACAAGAAATGAAAACAGCCCTGAAAGCAAATAATGAAACTGTGGATTTGAGACAAGACAAGGACAGAGGAGAAGACAGATACAGAGATGGAGAGAGAGAGAGAAGCTCCCAAATTCAGTGTGAGGAGAGAAGGAAGCCTGGGCGTCCAGTGTTGGGCTGTAACCGAAAGGTGGTTCAAACCTACCTGCCACTCTGTGTGAGCCAGAATGCAGTGGGTGTGGATTTGGGGTTTGGGTAAGAATGACCTGCCATACTTGAAGATACCATTCAGCATAGGTAGGTGTGAATACCTGTCATCTTGTCCTTTTGGAAATTCAGATCATCTCCCTAAATGCTTAACGCCCTCCCTTCAGCTTGGAAGAGATTGCTACTAACTTTCTCTCCGATTATGAAGTTCATGTTTAGAATGAAAACATTTTTCTAAGGAATTCATGAATACATGTGAATTCAAGGAAGTGTTGTGGGGTTACCGGCTCAGCATGGACCCAAAAGGCAACCTGCAATCAGTTCATTCTTTAATTAAAGATCTAAGTCTCCTTGACATTTAAAACATGTCAATGTGCCTTGTTTTAGTCTTTGAGAAAAGTTGTTATTGCTGTTGGTGCTATGGAGTTGATTCTGACTCATAGTGACCCCCTATGGCAGAGTAGAGCTGCCCCATAGGACTTTCTAGGCTATCATCTTTACAGGATGGTGGGTTTGAACCACAGACCTCTCGGTTAGTAGCTAAGCACTTAACTGCTGCACAACCATGGTTCCTTTTGCACAACGGCTTTTTCCTTAAAGAACTGAAAGATCTACATGAAACTAGAATTTATCCCCACCTAGGAGTCCTGGTGTGGCGCTATGGGTTAATGTGCCAGACTGCAAAGCCATTTGAACCGCAAGATCGGCAGTTCAAGCTCACCAGCTGCTCTTTGGAAACCCTATACACAGGGTCACTTTGGGTCAGAACTTAACAACAATAAAAAGAAATCCCCATCCCGTTCAATCTTCATAAACTGTTTATTCTCTTACAAGGATGGTGTGCATGACAGGGAGAGGAAGTTAAAAAAACAAAAACAAAAACCCCAAACCACTGCCATCCAGTCAATGTTGACCCTGTAGGACAGAGTAGAACTGCTCCGCAGCCTTTCCAAGGCTGTAAATCTCAATGGGAGCAGACAGCCTCGTCTTTCTTTTAATGAGCAGCTAATGGGCTTGAACCATCACCCTTGCAATGAGTAGCCCAATGCTTGTTCCATAGCACCGGGAATCAAAAATCCCCACAGGAATGGATGTATCCAGCATCCCTTACTTCTTCTTCTGGGTCTGAATTTCAATGAACTGGCTCAATAGTCCTTCTGGTGAGGGTGGTGTGGCCAGTGGGGGCTAGGGGAAGAGTTTCCTGTCCTGAGAGTAGTTTCATAGGGACAGTCCTTCCTAAACCATTTGCCAGGGAGTAAACTCCAACTCAGGGTGACCCGACATGCCTCAGAATAGAACTCTGCTCCATTGGGTTTTCAAAAGCTGACATTTTTGGTCCCCAGAAAAGATCACCAAGCCTTTCTTCCAATGTACCTTGTGAGTGAGCTCAAACCTCCAACTGTTTGGATCACAGTCTAGCACCTTAAGCATGCATAGTGGTGATTATGTGCCGTGGAGTCGGTTCCGACTCATAGCGACCCTGTACAGGGTTTCCAAGACTGTAAATCTTTATGGGAGCAGAAAGCCTCATTTTTCTCCCATGGAACAGCTGGTAGTTTCGAACTGCTGACCTTGTGGTTCGCAGCCCAATTCGTAACCACTGTGCTACCAGAGGAATTCCTAGTAGCTAGGCCATCAGCTAGCTACTGAGCCAACAGGAGGGGTCTGGCCTCACATTGCTCCCACACAAAGTCTTTCTCCATCCAACAAGCAACCAACATCCCCTTCATTCTAAAGCTGTGGTCTGCACACAGAGTTTGCATCAGAATCACCAGGGACTTGTTAGGAAACATACTGCTAGGCCCCACCCCCAGCTTCTAACTCTGCCTGCATGCCCAGTTTGCATTTGGATTGTGTTAGAGGGAGTGGTTGAAGCTACCTGCTGGAGACCCCCCTTTGAGAACTATTGCCTTGAAGCAGTTCATTATTATTATTTTTTAATGCATATGTTAAATGAAATGTTAGGAGTTTTTTTTTTTAAAGAAAAATGTTTCTGAGTTACAGAAAGATACCCCCTAAATTTTATTTAAATAGCCAGTTCCCAGTAAATGTTACAGTTGTGTGCCAAGTCAATTCTGACTTACAGCGACTCCATATGACAGAGTAGAACTGCCCGATGGGGCTTCCTGGGCTGGCATCTTTACGAGACCAGATCACCAGGTTTTTCTCCAGAAAAGTGACGAATGGGTTCGAACCTTACTTGCTGCGCCACTAATCCCAGTAATTAGCACATATTTAAAGTAGTTGAAAGTTGGATCGTGAATAAGGAAGACCATGAAAGAATCGATGGATTTGAATTATGGTGTTGGCAAAGAATATTGAAAGTACCATGGAATGCCAGAGAAGTAAATGAATCTGTTTTGGAAGAAGTATAATCAGACTGCGCCTTCGAATCGAAGATGGTGAGATTTCATCTTTCATTCTATGGACACATTGTCAGAAGGGATTGGTCCCTGCAGAAAGACATCATGCTTGGAAAAGTGGAGGGTCAGCAAAAAAGAGGAAGACCCTCAATGAGATAGAGTGACACAACTGTGGGATGGCTGGCAGCAACTCTGAGATCAAACCTAGTAACAACCATGAGGATGGTGCAGGACTGGGCGATGTTTCATTCTGTTGTGCACAGGGTCATTATGAGTTGGTAATGACTTGATGACACCTAGTAACAATACCTAAGTAGCTAAAGTCAGTCCCCAAAGCATGTATTTAAAATAGGGTTAATGCAGGCATTCCCCAAGAGATGGATGCACAAGTTCCCTTCCTAACTGTGTCTTTATGGATGTGTAGGCTGGTTAATGTGCTGGACCACAAGGTAAGCATGAACTGCAAGGTTGGTGGTTCAAGCTCACCAGCCACTCCTTGGAAACCCTATATGGGGTCCATATGAGTCGAAACCGACTTGTCAGCACTTAACAACAACAACAAGGTGAGTCAGACAGACGTATGAGGTTCTCAGGGAGCCTGACTCTAGAGCAAGAAAAGCCTCACCGTCTTTTCCATGCTTTCAAAGCTGCAGGTACAGTAAGTACAGTTGATGGTGATGGTGGGTTTGTTGTGAGGCAGGGGTTGGTTGGACAGCTAATCACAAGGTGGGCAGTTCAAACCCACCAGCTATTTCTTGGGAGAAACATGAGGCTTTCTGCTCTGGGAAAGAGTTACAGCCTCAAAAACTTCATGCGAGGTCATTTGGAGTCAGAATAAAGTTGATGGCAGTGTGTGGGTAGATGTTGGTCCATTAGTTTGGAGGTGAGGGCAAACTCATAACTTTAAGGGCTTGTGGAGGTTGGCTGTAAACAGGGTAACCTGGGGGCAGCATATACTTTGATGATGGCTTGTGAGGAATGGGATGGCTCAGGGCCAGGCAGTATTTTGTCCTGTTGTGCACAGGGTTCCTATGACTGGAACGGACTCGATGGCACCTAACAACAACAGTAATAACAGCCCTAATTATTACGACATTACACAGTCCTGTAAAACCCCCCCTCCCCCACCTTGAATGTGTCTGCTCAGAGGGAGCACTATACTGTTGTGGGAGCTTCCTACTCACAAGGAGGCATCTGCCAGAGGTAACCTCAGACAATAAAGCCTTTTCAGAGCCCACTTTTCTGTCCAGTCCATTCCCCCGAATCTGGTTGTAGGGAAACCAGACCGAGCAAGCTGGGGGCCTCCAAACATGAACACCTGCCCAGGTGAGCTACCTGGAAGTCATACCTGATGTGTCCGCTTGTCCACCACCCTCCTGTCCTGTGCTCAAGGCACTGAGGAGATCCTGAGACAATGATGGAGATACCATTCATGTGGCTTTCCATCCATTTGTTCTTTCTAGTATTCAACCCGATCTACCTGTTACAGCAAGCTCCCTGGGATCCCTGGGAGCACAGAGGTTACGTGCTTGGCTGCTAACTGAAACAGTGATGGTCCAAACCCACCAGCCACTCCATGGGAGAAAGATGTCACAGTCTGCTTCTGTAAAGATTCGTGTTGTTGACTTCAAGTCAATTCTGACTCCTAAGGACCTATGCACAACAGAATTAACCACTGCCCAGTTCCACCCCATCCTCACAATTGTTTCTACGTCTGAGCCCATTGTTGCAGCCACTGTCAATCCATCTTGTTCAGGGTCTTTTTGTCCCTGACCCTCCATTGACCAAGCATGATGTCCTTTTCCAGGGACTGCTCCCTCCTGATGATACTTCCACAGTAGGTGAGACCAAGTCTCCCCATCCTGGCTTCTAAGGAGTACTCTGGCTGTAGGTCTTCCAACACTAGTTTTTTTGTTCTTCTGGCAGTCCATGGTACTTTTAATGTTCTTCTCCAGATCATAACTCAAATGCATCAGTTCTTCTACAGTCTTCCTTATTCATTGTCCAGCTCTATAAAGATGAAAACGTAGGTAACCCTAGGGGACAGTTCTGCTCTGTTCTACAGGCCAGTAAGAGTCCACATCAACTTGACGACAATAGGCTTTCTTTGGTGGCACAGTGGTTAAGCACTTGACTGCTAACCAAAAGGTGACAGTTTAAACTCACCCAGCTGTTCCACAGGAGAAAGAACTGGCAATCTGCCCCCATAAAAATGACAGCCTAGAAAATGCTCTGTGATGGGGCTGTCCTAAGTCAGAATCCTTGTGCAGAGATGAATGAGATGCAACAGGTCACATGACTACCAGGGATACGTGCCCCTTTACTACCCTTCACAGGCCTGGAGTTGGGGTGACCCATTGAAGGTGTTATTGAAGAAACAATCTATGTGTTCTACATTTGTGGTTTTGCAAACATATGTTTGTTTTTTCCCATAGAGACATTTTGAGACTTTTGACTTAAGCATGTTGGAGATGTTTCCTAAGTCGTGAGTGAATTTCTGTCTCTTCTTGTCCTCTCCTGTTTCTATCTAGAACTGCCAGGTGCTCCATCTAATCTGGTCATCTCCAACATCAGCCCTCGCTCTGCCACACTCCAGTTCCGACCTGGTTACGACGGGAAGACAGCCATCTCCAAGTGGATCGTGGAGGGTCAGGTATGTGTTTCCTTGGAACAGGGCAATGGAATGTCCAGAAATTTCTATCTTTGCAGAATGATTCAGCCAGACCTGAAGCCATCCAGCTCAGGGTGGTTTTGATAAAGCACTGGACTGCAAGATTGGTTTGAACCACAAGGTCAGCAGTTCAAACTCACCAGCCGCGCCTTGGAAACCATATGCAGGGTTGTTGGCACTTAACAACAAGAAGCAGTGTTTGAAGGAAAGGTTCCCAGGTGATGTGCATGGCTAAGTGCTTGGCTACTAACCTAAAGATTGGTGATTTGAACACACCCAAAGGCACCACGGAAGAAAGACCTGGCAATGGACTTCCATAAAGATTATAGTCAAAATAGGGATAGAAGGGGAACAGCAGCAACAAAAAAAGAACACAGCCAAGAGAATCCTAAAGGGCACAGTTGTATTTTGGCACTCACTCATGGGCGCCAACTGGACATCCATGGCTTTGTTTGTTGGTGGTGGTTAGGGTTTGAAGAGGACTCCTGGTGTGCACTGTAGAATCAGCACTAGACTACGTGAACTATAAGGTCGGCAGTTGAAACCCACCAGCTGCTCCTCAGAAACCCTGTAAAGGGTCGCCATAGTCGGAACAGACTTGCAATTAACGACGACAGTGTTAAGTGCTATCAAGTGTTTTCCAACTCATAGCAACCTTCTATATGGTCTCAAGGGGATTTGAACCACCAACCTTGTGGTTAGCAATCCAGTGCTTATCCTACAGCACCATACCTATTAGGACTATGTTGTTGTTGTTGTTGAGTGCCATTGAGTCAATTCTGACTCATAGTATCCCCATGTTGCAGAGTAGACCTCTCCCATAGGGTTTCCTAGTCTGTCATCTTTAGAGAAGGACTGGTAGCACCATAAGTTAAGCTTCAGGCTGCTAGCTGCAAGGTCAATAGTCCAAATCCACCTGCCACCCCAAGAGAGAAGATGAGCCTGTCTGTTTCTTGAAAGGTGTGCAGCCTCAGCACCCCTGTGGGGCAGTTCTATTCCATTCTGCAGGGCCATTGTCAGTCAGAGTGGACTTAGGGCAGTGAGTCTTAGTCTTTATGGGAGCAGAGTCCCAGGTCTTTCTCCCACAAGCTGCTGGCGGGGGTGGTGTCAGACAACCAATCTTTCAGTTAGCAACCAAGCGCTTCACCATCATGTCACCAGGACTCCTTTAGGTGAGTTGTTGTTATTGTGTGCTGTCGAGTAGGTTCTGAGTCATAGTGACCCTATGTAGGGTTTCCAAGGAGTGACTGGTAAGCTTGAACCTCTGGCCTTCTGATTCAAATGACTTTGCAGTCTGGCGCATTAACCCACAGCGCCAAACCAGGACTCCCCAGTGCTTAGTAGTCAGCTACAAAGCAGCATGCCGCCCAGGGACCCATTTGACAATTACATTCAAACTAGGGAGGTGGTGGATCAGAAGCTTGCTTGGGATATGGGGAGAATGACTGCACTCATGCCCGGCATTGTGTGTCGGGGGGTGGGGAGGGGTGACTTCTGGGGACTCCAGGAAAGCTAGTCTAGGCAGAGCGCAAGGGGAGTGGTCTCTGGGTACAAGTCTGGACATGTGAAGGACTCTCATGAGCTAAGTTAGCATCTACTTTTCTTCTCTGGCCTCCTCTTCAATCGGGTCTTCTCTGCAGGAGAGCCTTCTTTAAGCTCTCAGTTGCTGCTCTAAGCGTTCCAGGAAGGTTTGATGCCTTAGAGGTATCCTTAGTGAATTACGGAGGGGACTGACAAAAGGCCCCTTGATCAGCTGATGATCGGATGTGGGTTTAAATAAAAGAAAATAACTGACACTTTCTGTTGGTATTTCTGGATTGGTGATGCTCTGCTTAATTAATAACCTTTGTCTGTCAAGTGAGTAAAACCTCTCTCCCCACATGCTCATGGTCACTGTGATAGCTGAGAATGTTAATGTTGCGCATTTTCATTTGCCGCTTCTCTCTACCTGCATGGCATCTCAGCAAACCCCTGCTGTTTCCTGTGCCCTAATAGTGGAAATAGCATGGAGCCTCCTGAAAAACCTGCTCTGAGCAGGGGTTTCCATAATGAAGACGCTAGTAGTAACACTTTGGCTACAGATAAAACCGCTTCCATTCTGAAAATGGAAAGGAAAACGGGAAGAAATAAATATAAAAGCCCACTTAGTGCTTATGTGTGCATAATAGTAGCCATTTTCTTAAAAGGAACTGCTCTAGAGAGTGTTATGGACTAATAAAATAAAGCAGGAGTCTGTTTAGCGTGAGTCTGTCTGTAAGTAAAGAGTAGTGAACATGGAGCTTACAGGATCCCAGGAGCCAGCAGATAAGGCGCTTAAAGATGCCCAAGGTCACCAGGCGGTGTCCCTGGTAACATCACTTACAATAACATACACCTCAGAGACATCAGAAGAGCGACCGGCATCTTCCATCTCACAAATGGACTTTCTGCCGAGGGATGGGTGTCAGCTGATGGATGGGAGACCGTGGGCTTTGTTTCATTTTTCTCTGAGCTGATATACTCACCAATGAGAACATCTTGTAGGATGTATGTGGCTTTCTGTTTCCCTAACATGCCCTTGATTCAAGGCCTCCTGCAATACATTTCTCCGAGAGGCGAGAGGTAGGGAAAACGTTGTCTCATCCAATAAGTATGTCTCCTTTACTCTTGCCAGTAGCTGAAACCCTTACCATCTGGGTTGTTTTCTCCTTTGTTGTTGAAACTATTGGAGATGGGATAAAGGCAAAATGTACTGCCTGAGACTATTCAAGGCTAGTAGCTCCCTTCTGTTTGCATCAGATGATGCTGTGGTTGTTCCTTCTGGTCCAGGTAGTACCTCGGTTGCTCCAGTCCTATGCTGGACAGGGAGTCTCAGAGACTGTCCAGTCTATACTGCTGTTGTGATGGATAGCTGCTGTAGAGTTGACCCCAGGTACAGCAGAACAGTCATTGTCCAGTCTTATGCCATCATCATGATCCCTGGGATATTTGTGACCACTGTGTATAGTCTCACCAAACATCTCCCTCACCACCGCTGGCCCCGCCATGTAACCAAACACTATATCCCCTCCTGATAGCACATCCAAAGTAAAGTATTCAATGTTTCAGACAATATTCTGTGGTCCACAGGGTTTCCATGAGCTGATTTCCAGAAAGAGATCGCCAGGCCTTTCTTCCTGGTCTGTCTTAGTCTGGAAGCTCCTTTGAAACCCACCCACCTAGGATAACCCTGCTGGTGTTTCAAATACTGGTGCCATAGTTTCTAGCATGATAGCATCACTCCAGCCACCGCAGGAGGACACTTGGACAGATGGGAGGGGAGCGCCTTCCTGTTTCTAGGGAATAGGAGAGACTCATGAGAGAGAAGATGCAAGTGCCTTCTGGGGCCTGTGTCTCCACCTCAGAGGGAGAAGCCAAAGGGACCGAAGTTCATTCAAAGACAGGATGTGTGTGTGCCTGAAACCAATGACTGGCTTAGCGCGTTGCTCTAAATTGGGATGAGGGTTTATAATGCAGTAGGACGCCCCATGCATCCCGGGCCAGAAGCTAACCTGAGTTTGATCAGCAGACCATCAGCTGAACATCCATCTGATGGTACAAGGGGGCTTCAAAAAGTTTGTGGAAAAATCCCATGATCTTCTCATTCCATTTTTCCATGAACTTTATAAAGCCCTCTCATATTTAGAGATCACTCGATGAGACCGTAAAATTCCACAGCTTGAAAAACTGTCCATTCCAGCGATCCCATATCTCCTCTTCCCAGTAGAAATGCACTTCAGGAACATGCTGGCCTCAGAGTTGCACTGGCTTGCATCTTTGCAGAGGACTTTGCCTGTTCTTGACTCAGCCCATCCCCAGAAAGCACAGATGTAGCCATGCAGCTGGAGAATCTGGCTCTAAATGAATGAGTCACCTCACTTGGGAGGCTAAGGGATGCTTGTACATTGCCCAGTTTAGCCTCAGCTATTTTATTTTTTATATATTATCTTGGCATCTTAGTTTTTTAATGCTGTTATAACACAAATACCACTAGGGGATGGTTTTAACAAACAGAAATATATCTTATCACAGTTTGAGGGGCTAGAAGTATGAATTCTGGGTACCGAGTTGAACTCCAGGGGAAAGCTGTTTCTTTCTGTCTGCTTTAGAGAAAGGTCCTTGTTTCCATTCAATAGTTATGGTCCCAGCATCCCTTGGGGTTCACCATATGTCTTAATATCAATGTTTTCTTGGGTCTAGGAGGGTCTCAGCATGTGGACCCTAGGTCCAAAAATGCACTCCACTCCCAGTTCTTTGTGCTTAGTGGTAGTAGGTTCCTCAGGGCTCTGCTCACTTGCTTAATCTCTTTTATGTCTCAAAGGAGATTGACTGGAGATAATTTCATCCTGTAGATTGCATCTTGCCACATTGACATAACCGCCTCTCATCCTGCCTCACTGGTATCGTGTGATGTTGTTGTTCAGTACCATCAAGTTGGTTCAGACTCAAAGCAGCCCCAGGTATGAAATGAAACACTGGCCAGTCCTGCACCATCCTCACTGTCTTTGCTGTGTTTGAGCCCATTGATGCAGCTGCTATGTCAGTCCATCTCGTTGAGGGTCTTCTTCTTTTCCTCTGACCCTCCACTTTACCAAACATGATATCCTTCTCCAGGGACTGGTCCCTCTGTTAACATGTCCAAAGTTCATGACACACTTGCTTCTAAGGAGTAGTCTGGTTCTCCTACTTCCAGGATGGATTTGTTCATTCTTCTGGTAGTCTATGGGACTTAAACAATGTACTTTTGCCAACACCATCCTTCAGCTACATCAGTTCTTCTCTGGTCTTCCTTATTCGGTGCTCAGCTTTCACATGCATGTGAGTTCATAAATACCACCTTAGCCCTTAAAGTGACATCTTTGCTCTTGAGCACTTTAAAGAGGTGTCGTGCAGCAGATTTGCCTAATGCAATATGTAATTTGATTTCTGGACTGCTGCTTTCATGAGCTTTGATAAAGTATTCATAGAGGTGAGATTTACAACCACAGAATAATTACGCTGAATGACAAAATTGAGAATAATGACATCATACTAAGAATTATGGCCAGGCAAGTTGATGCATATTTGGGGGTGGGGGGGATGCAGTTCAATCCAGGACACTAGGTTACAGTCTTTGTTCAATGTGAGCAGGGTTCTTAACTGTCCTGTTGTGGCACTAGTCCTGACCCTAGAACCTCCCCAAGCCCACTGCCATTGAGTTATTCCAACTTAGAACAGAGCCTTATGTAAGGTTTTCAAGACTAAATCTTTCAGAGAGCAGACAGCTTCTCCTTTCTCCCTCTGAATGCTGGTGGGTTTGAACCACTAATCTTGCTATTAGCAGCCCAGGGTTTATCTCACAATACTACCTGGTATCTTTGGCCCAAGGACAGCACCTGGTGTATAGAAGGAAGGCTCTGCAGAAAGGCTTGTTGCACTGATGAACAAATCATTGCACAAAAAGGGACAGAAATAATCACATATATTCATTACGGACTGAGTTGTGTCTCCCCTCCCCTAAACGCCTATGTGTTGTAAATTCTAAACCCTTATACCTATGGTTGTAACCCCATCAGAGTATAAGCTTGTTTTGTTATGCTAATCACATACTCTATGTAGGGTCTGTCTTCAGCCTTGATATACAAAATCAGTAGAGTCTGCATAGAAAAGGAAGCATCAAAGGACAGGATTATAGATATATACCAGGAATGGAAGCTGAAAAAGATGATCTTCTCCCAGAGCCAACCAAGAGAGCCTATCCCTAGAGCAGGAGCCCTGAAATCAGACTTATTGTTGTTGTTAAGTGCTGTCAAGTCGGTTCCGACTCATAGTGACCCTGTATAGGGTTTTTGAGGAGTGGCTGGTAAGCTTGAAACACTGACTTGTAATTCAAACTGATTTACAGTCCAGCACATTAACCCACAGTGCCACACCAGGACTCCAAATTCGGACTAGTAGCCTCCTCAACTATGCAGTCCTGGTGTGGTGCTGTGGGATAATGCGCTGGACTGCGAGGTCGATTTGAACCGCAACATAGATTTTAACCCCAAGGTCAGTTTAAACAATAAGGTTGGTTTGAACTGCAAGCTCACAGATTCAAACTCACCAGCCACTCCACGAAAACCCTATACAGGGTCTCTATGTGTCGGAACCAACTCAGCACTTAACAACAAACTATGAGAGAATTTATTTCTGTTTGGAATAAGCTTTGGGCCACTAAACGCAAAGTCGGTGTTTAAAACCCACCAGCCTTCCACTCCATGGGAGAAAGACGAAGAGGAGGCAGTCAGCCCTGTGAAGATTTAGTCTCAGAAACCCTCAACAGTTCTCCTCTGTCCTAGAGTTACTGTGAACCAGAATCCACTCAATCCACTCCGTGGCAGTGGAATTAGGGGCTTATGATCATTTGTCGTATTCCTGTTAAAGCACCAGTAAGAAGCTGAGATAAGACTGAAGGCAGATTCCTCATCCTTTAAAAGCACAACCTTGTGTGGAGCTGTAGGATAAGCACTGGACTGCTAATCACAAGGTTGATGATTAAACCCACCAGCTGCTTTTTGGAAACTATGCAGGGTTGCTATGAGTAAGAATGGACTCAACAGTACTTAACAAGAACAACAAAAGCACAGCCAATGAATCATGTGGATGGGTTTAGCATTTCTGGGAACTGATGTCTGGCATAGAACACCAGGCCTTTCTTCTGAGGTACCCCTGAGTGGACTGAATCCTCTAATCTTTTGGTACCACCAAATAACTCTTATTAAAATTTTATATTTTATTTACTTAACTGACCTACTGTTACCTCTGACTGTGGACAGAAATTCTAGTACATTTTGGTCTCCTTTAGGGTTCATTGTTGTTGTTGGTAGGTGCCATCAAGTTGATTCTGAAGCATAGCAGCCCTGTGCACGATACTGCCCGGTCCTTTGCCACCCTCACAATGGTTGTTTGAGCCCAGTGCCAGTCCATCTCGTTGTGGAAATTCCATTTTACCAAGTGTCATGTCCTTCTCCAGTGACTACTCCCTACTAACAATATGTCCAAAGTCTAAGAGACAAAGTGTCTCCATCCTGGCTTCTATGCAGAATTCTGGCTATACTTCTTCTTAGACAGATTTGTTTGTTCTTCTGACTGTCTATGGTGCCCTCAATATTCTTCTCCAACACCATAATTAAAAGCATCAATTCTTCTATGGTCTTCTTTATTCATTGTCCAACTTTCACATACAAATGAGCCTATGGAAAATACCTTGGCTTGCATCAAAAGCACTTTAGTCCTCAAATTGACATCTTTGCTCTTGAACATTTTAAAAAGGTCTTGTGCAACAGATTTGTGTAATGCAATATATCTTTTGATTTCTTGACTGCTGCTTCCATGTTAATTGTGGATCCAAGAAATATGAAATACTTGACAACTTCAATCTTTTCTCTGTTTACCATGATATTGTTTATTGGTCTAGTTGTGAGAATTTTTGTTTTCTTTATATTGAGGTGCAATCTATACTGAAGGTTGTCTTTGATCTTCATCAGGAAGTATTTCAAGTCCTCTTGGCTTTCAGCAAGCAAGGTTGTATCATCTGCATATTGCAGGTTGTTAATGAGTCTTCCTCCAATCCTGATGCCATGTTCTTTTTCATACAATCCAGCTTCTTGGATTTGCTCAGCATACAGATTGAGTAAGTGTGGTGAAAGGATACAACCCTGGTGCACACCTTTCCTGATTTTAAACTATTCAGTGTTCCCTTGTTCTGTTCAAATGATTGCCTCTTGGTCTATGTATAGATTCCTCCTGAGCACAATTAAGTGTTTTGGGATACCCATTCTTTGCAATGTTATTCTTAGTTTGCTAAGGTCTACACAGTTGAATACCTTTACATGGTCAGTAAAGCACAAGTAAACATCTTTCTGGCACTCTCTGCAGGGTTCATGGGCCAAATGTTTGATGGGTTTGTTTTGGGGTTTTTTTGTTATTGTTGTAGTTTTTTTAATCTCATCTCTTCTAGATCAGGGACTAGGAATTTCTCATCGCCAGTTCTATATCCCCTGTCCTCATTATGTGTGACAAGAAGGGCTTTTTGTGGCCCTTTTGATAACTATCCATCAACATCTCAGTTGTAATAAACCCTGACTTTAGAGTTTCAGTTGTTTCTCAGAATAGGAAGAGAGAGAGTGACATTATTTCCAAATAGTTGGCCCCCGAGGCAGAGGAGAACTGCCATTGGCTCTTAATGACCCCAGTCAACAACAGCAAAGTCATAATAACGCAGTCATCTGGGTAAATTTGCAGAGACAGGTGCCTCTTTTTTCCCAGCATAATATCCTTGCCTAAGCATTTAGGTCCTATGGTGATTGGTGAGAATGAAACATGCACTCGGATATCTTGCTATGTGTATTGTTTGCTTGATTGTCCATAATAGCCCCCTTCTGCCGGCTTCGCTCTTATTTTTCCACACACATAGGAGACCTGTGGAAGATGGAGAGTTTGAAGTGGTCTTTTTGTTCATTAGTCTATCACATCCATTTAGGTCCTGTTATGGGACTTTTTAAACTACCACCTGAGAAGAAAATACTGCGGCAGAAGTGACAGTTCAAGCAGGACCAAGGGAAACATTTCACAACATATGGCATTGTCGAGAAATAGAGGTCAATGTATGTATAAATCAAAGCTGCCAAACCAAATTCAATCAGATGAGAGTCGTATTTTCCTATTCTTCTTGAAGACTGCTTCAACCTGCTTTCAACCTGGCCTCTCTTGTTGAATTTTTTTTTTTTTAAGATTTGCCTTTGTTTTATTTTTCAACTCATTAGGTTTTATACATATTTTTTATTCATCCTGCAAGCATTAAGAAAAAAAAAAACACAAAAAAACCTACTCTTTTAGAATGAACTCAGGTAGTGTAATGGTTACAAATCAAGCTGCTAACTTCAAGATCAGCAGTTTGAAACTACCAGCTGTTCTGCAGGAGAAAGATGAGGCTTTCTGCTCTCATAAAGATTTACAGCCTCGGAAACCTTATACAAGGTCACTGTGAGTCAGAACCAACTCCAGGGCACATCACCACCACCACCACCACCACTCCTTTAAAGGCTTTGTTGTGTTAAGTATTATGTTAGATTCTAAACTATATTAATGAAAATTTTTAACCTCAAAAAAAAAGAAAGACTGTCAGGTTACTCTGATTTATGGCAACTTCATTGTTGTCAATGTAGTCCCTATACACAAGGTCGGTTTGAACTGCAACGTCAGTGGTCCAAACTTACCACCTGCTCCTCGGAAACCCTATACAGGGTCACTGTGAGTTGGAACCGACTCAACAGCCCTTAACGGCAACAACAGTACATCTTCTGGAGTCCTGATGTGGCGGTGTTTGATTAGCACTGGACTGTGAACCACAGGTTGGCAGTTATAATCCACCAGCTGCTCCTTTGAGAACCTGTACAGGGTCACTCTGAGTTGGAACCAACTCAATGGCATTTAACAACAACAATATACGTCTTCTAGAGTCCTGATGTACTGCTATGTGGAGTAAGCACTGGACTACTAACTGCAAGGTTGGCAGTTCAAACCCACCAGCAGCCCCTCAGAAATCCTATACAGGATTGCTATGAGTCAGATCCAACTTGATGCCATTTAACAACAACATCCTTTAGCAGTCTTGGTAGTGTCGTGGGTTAAACATTGGACTGCCAACCTCAAAGTTAGCAGTTCAAACCCACCAGCCACTCAGAGGGAGGAAGACATGGCAGTTTGCTCCTGTAAAGATATGCTATTGGTAAGTGTCATTGATTGAATCAGTTCCCACTCATAGCAACCTTGTGTAGGGTTCCTGAAGAGCGGCTGGTGGGTTTGAACCACAGACCTTGCAATTAGCAGCCCAGTGCTTACCCACAACAGGACTTGGAAAGCCTATGGGGGAAGTTCTACTCTGTCCTACCAGAGTCACTTTGAGTCAGAATCGACTCAACAGCAGCGGGTTTGGTTTGAGGATTTGGATGAAATCTATGAAGGGCAGCATTTTAGGGACCAAGGTCAGAAGGGCTTAGGAATGGAGGACTGGAAGCAAGAAATACAGGGAGAAGGTGGGGTGA
>NW_006408552.1:16056973-16069229 GCF_000296735.1 Chrysochloris asiatica | reverse complement strand
TTATTAATAAATTATTAAAATTATTAAAAGTTGTTTTTTTTAAGCTGGTATTCCAGTAGTTAATTGCTCAACTGCTAAACTAGACGATGAATGGTTTGAGCCTACCAGCAGCTCTGTGGAAAAAGACCTTGTGATATGTACCCATAAAGATTACATACAGCCTTGGAAACCCAATGGGGCATTTCCACTCTGGGAACAGAATCAACTTGACAGCAACTTAAGTCAGAATTGATTTGATAACACGCAACAACAACCACATATATCTTATGAATCCTAATTTCTCCATGGAACAGTTAACACCTTAAGTGAGCTCTTCTTTTATTCTTTTACTTTATGAGTGATGCAAACAGTGAGCATGCTCAGCTAACTACCTGAAAGGTTGGAGCCTACCCACAAGCACTCAGAAGAAAGACTTGGTCATCTCCTTTTTTAAAAATCACCCATTGAAAACCCTATGAGGCACAATCCACTCCAATCAATAGAGAGTACCTTACCTCAGGAAATTCAGTCAGTGAAGGGGGTAGAAGAGAAGGCTGAGTGTATCAGCTAATTATTGATACAAATGAGCTATGTGTGTAGTGTTTGTTATAATACATTGTTGCTAAGAAACAACAGAAAGTCAATGGATGGCTGATATGGGTAATCAAGGAAGGCTCCATAGAGGAGGTGATATTTAAATTGGGCCTTAAAAGGTGAATGGTTTTCTGAAGTGGGGAAAGCAGAGTCTGGCCATTGTCTAGCAGAGTGATGGGGTGCTAGACAGGAAGGTATGCAAGCAGGAAGCAAGGGGCATCGGAAAGATAGTGATGCCTGGTGAAGGGCAGATTGTTCATGAGGAACGGCAGTGATGGTCATGAGCCGGGGATCACTCTCTGGGCTGCCCTGTTCCCCCGTGGTACCATGTCTTCCCTCATCACTATCCTTGAAGTCCTCTTGACTATCCTTGATGAACAGATGACCAGTCGAGGTGCTCAGATTCACTCAAATCGAGGAGGTGGTTAGTAACAGTAGCTCCGAGGAAGAAAAGACCCGGTGATGTGCTTCCGTAAAGATAATTACTGTTGTGGGGTACCATCAAGTTGATTCTGACTCATAGTGATCCTCAAGACGGCAGTGCTCCTTGGAGGCCAGGATGGCTAGACTTCGTCTCTCATACTTCGGACACATCGTCAGGAGGGACCTGTCACTGGAGAAGGATCTCATGATTGGTAAGGTGGAGGGTCAGAGAAAAAGAGGAAGACCTCCAATGAGATGGATTGGCCAAGTGGCAGCATCGATGGACTCAAGCGTGGCAACAGTAGTGTTTCGTTCTGCTGTGCATAAGGTCGCTATGAGTCAGTACCCACTTGATGGCACCTAACAACAACAACAGCAATGTAAATGGAACCAAATCACCAGGTCTTTTCTTCTGTAGTCCCAGAAGGGTCTCAGTTCAATGTGCACTGTTGGTGCCACCTAGTGTTATTGATTGCCATTGAGTTGGTTCCTGGAGACCCCATGTGACAGAGCAGGACTTTGTCACATGATTTCCTAGGCTTTGTGGGCTATTGTGTCAGACTGCAAAGTGGGTGGTTTAAGCTCACCAGCTGCTCCTTGGAAACCCTATATAGGGTCACTATGGTTTGAAATCCACTGGATGGCATTTAACAACAACAACAACAACAATCTTTACAGGGAAGTGCAATGGCTCAGAGGATAAGCACAGGCCTTTTAACCACAAGGTCAGTGGTTTGAACCTACCAGGTGCTCCAAGGAAAAAGATGAGGTTTTCTGCTCCTGTAAAGATTTGTAGTCTCAGAAACCCCATACAATGTGGTTATGAGTCAGAACAAGATGGCATACAACAACAATAGTCCTTATAGGAACAGATCACCAGATCCTTTCTCCCATGGAACTGCTCATGGATTCAAACCGCTTAGTAGCCAAGTGCTTAACAGTAGCACCACGGAGACCCTATGGGACAGGTACACTCTCTCATGGAGTCACCATGAGTAGGAATCCACTAGAAGGCACCCAATAGCATGGACAGAACAGTCTCTCCTTGTGAAGCCTCCCCTCCACCACACACACATACTGCATGACTAAGCAGGGGCTCCCCTGGTGCCCCAGGATTTGGAAGAGTGAGTCTGAGCCTGGCTAAGGGTTCCAGAGAGTCCCTGACAGGAGCAGGAAGACAGGTACCACTGACAGATGGATGGACATGGGACAACAGGCTTACATACAGACAAAATCGCAGGGCTGAGTTAGGAGAGGAGGAATTCAATTGCCACAGGGGACCCCAGGAAGAGGCTGTCCTGCACCTCCCAATGCCCTGGCACAGCACCCCAAATCCTGCATGACCTGCCCAGTGATCCTGGGATCAGAGCTGGCCCCTTCATGACAGAGAGGGAGGGGCTTCATGGAACCCCAGCACTACGAGTCTAGACAGAGGCAGTGGGCACACACAGTGACTGTCCTCTGAGCAGGCATGTACCCCTGATTTCCCTGAGGGATGCACAGAGTTTAGGCTTGTGTTGAAGGAGGGTGGGGAGAAGGCCACTCCTGGGCAGACCCCTTCGTACAACATAAACATACTGGCCAGACCATAGAGCATGCAGGAGAGAGGCTGGGCAGGACTGGATGGTGGAAATGCTGGACTGTGGACTATGAAGTGCCGTTTGGTGGGACATTTCAATGACAGGGACCCTAACGCTGACACAGAAAACCGGGTTTGAGAAGAGCCGTGCTTCATGGGGAGGCTGGAGGAAGATCCTGAGACTGCTGGGTCATGGGAGGCCCAAGGAGTGGAGATTTGAGGTGTAGGACCAGGCTAGAGGAGACACATAAGGGTGTTTTAACACTCCTGCTTCTGCAGATACAAAGAATATTCAATAATAAAAACAAACAAGCAAAAAACCCAGGAGAGAAGAAAAGCTGGGGGCAGCAAAGGGACGAGGGAGGTGTAATCTCGCTTGGTGTAGTCTCACGGCAGGCAATCTCCCCACCAGCTCAAATCAACCAGATCCAAATTGGGTCCCAGAGTAGCTCCTGAGTTTGCAGACTGTGTTCCGGATGAGTCTCCCTGTGCCCGGAGACCCTTCCTGGCTCCGGAGCTGTGTGGGCAGCCCTAGGCAGGCCCATCTGTCCCTGCTTCTCCGTCCTCCAGTGGCCTTCCCAGAGGATCGAGGGCATGGCCATCTGGAAGATGCTGGGCCTGCACGTTTTCCTGCTGACTCCAGATATTCTGCAGGGCAGGATGCACTTGGCTGGCAGAAGTCCCAGACTCACTTCTCCAAGTGTCTTTTCCCCCCTCCCCCTTCGCCCTGGACAGAGGAGAGTCTTCCCTGCGCCCTCCTGACCTCTCTCTCCTGCCCCACACACTTGCAGGAATCACCTTCTGGTTGGATCGATAGTTGACCTCCAAGTAGCCACTGTCCCCTGGACTCCAATACAGAGCTTAGTGCAGCCACTCTCATGGGCTCCTGGAGGAACTCCGAGACATCCTGCAGAATGGTGGAGTCGCCTGATTTTCCAAAAGCCCCACTTTACAGCTTGTCCAGTGCAGAGGATCCATACATCAGAGGCAGCATGGTCCAGGGCGTGTAATTGAATGAGACCACTATTTCCATGTCCAGTGCTGGCTGTATGTGGAATAGGTGACCACAGTTTCTTCCTCAGTAGTAACAGAGCCCTGTCATTCTTGTGGATGGTCTGTATGCTCCTTAATGGTTCTAATGACCTACCAGTGCTTAGTGACATTTCTGTCGACGGCTGCTTCTGTTTTTATTCCACGTGTCAGCTTTGGACAGCAGGGAGACAAAACCTTTAAGATTCCAGCTTCCTCTCTGAGCTCAGGTTGGGTTTGACTCTGAAGCATCTGCCTCACTCTGTGTCTAGCACTTCTTTAGCAAACAGCTGGCTCCTTCTTGACTGCTTTGTCATGATGGGCTTGAGAGCTGACCATGGCAGCCCAGCTAGTGCGAAAGGATTTCTGCTCATCAGAAAAGACAGTCCTGGTCTCTTTAAACTAAAATGTAGAGCTTCGATGACAGAAATGTAAATGTTTCCCTCAGGAGTCTATTTCTTTGTTTGTAATCAGTTGCTACTGAAACTTGTTGTTGTTGATGTTATGTGCCGTGGAGTCGGTTCCGACTCATAGCGACCCTGTACAGGGTTTCTGAGGCTATAAATCTTTACGGGAGCAGAGCGCCTCATCTTTCTCCTGTGGAACCGCTGGTAGTTTCAAACTGCTGACCTTGCAGTTGGCAGCCCGACTCATAACCACTACACTACTGAAACTTACCATTAATGCTGCTGTTGCTGGTAGGTGTTGTCAAGTTATTCCCATAGATGGTCACCCTATGGGTTCCAGACTAGAACTGCTCCATAGGGTTTTCTTGACTGTCACCCTAATGGAAGAGAAGTAGCGCTTGGCTATTAAACAAAAGTTAGCCTCTCAGACCCACTCTATGGCTCTGCAGGAAAAAGACCTTGCAGTCTGCTCCCGTAACAATTAACCCATCACTATCAAGTCAATTCCAACTTAGAGTGACCCTGTAGGATAGAATAGAACATCCCCGTAGGGTTCCCTAGACTGTTCGTCTTCCTGGAAGAAGATTATCTCATCGTTTCACCTTAGAGCGACTGGTGGGTGTAAACCGCCAAGCTTTGGGTTAGCAGCTGATTGAATCCTAACCACTGGCCCACCAGGGTTCCTTCTATGAAGATGACAGTCTAGGAAACTGTGAGGCAGTTCTAGTCTGCCACATGAGACCACTATGAGTCCAAATCAACTCAATGGTGTCAACAACAGCTCAATGAAAACTTAGCAACAGCTCAATGGCATTCACCAACAAAAATAAGTCTTAACAGAAGCAGATTTTCAAAGTTTTCGTTTTTATATTATTGTTGCTGATAATATACAAGGGCAAATCAAAATGTACCAGGGTTTCAGGACCCCTGGCAGCATAGTGCATTCATTGCAAGTTGAGCTTAACTGCAAGGGCAGCAGTGTGAACCTAAGCCACTCTGTGGGAGACCTCTGCTCCCATAAAGATTTACAACTTCGGAAACCCTACACATGGTTGCTATAAGTCAGAGCTAATTCCATGTCACACTACCACCACTACTACGGTTCCAAGTCATACATGCATGGGTTTATTCCAAACCCACATTTCAACACGTCTCTGCAATTGGTGGATGGCCACAGACAAATTTCTTTTTGTAAGATACTATCTCAGTATCCTTGTTATTGTTAAGTGTTGTCGAGTTGATTCCAACCCATAGCAACCCTGTATAGGGTTTCCGAGGAGCAGCTGGTAAGTTTAAGCCATGGACCTTGCAGTTCAAATGGCTTTGCAGTCTGGTGCACTAACCCACAGCTCCACACCAGGACTCCTCAGTAGCCTTTGGGTGCCTTAAAAGTAAAGTCAAGTCCACACAGTGGCTCCCAAGGGGATCTGGTGGACCAGTTCATTTCAAGGTCAGCTCAAAAGGTTATGGCGACAGTTTCTGGGGATCCCAAAGGGATCGTCTTGATCTTGCTGCCCCTCCAGACTTCTTTTTGTTCCCGAAATTTAAAGAAAATTGAAAAGGAACGTGATTTGACTCCCTCAAGTAAGCCAAAATTGCCCCATTTTGATGTGGTGTCAACCCAAGAGCTCAGAATTCTTCAGGGAAGGGTAAGAGAGCTGAAAAGACACTTTTGAAAGTATATAGATCTAGAGGGAGGGTATATTGAGAAACAATAGTTTCCCACTTTAATATTTTTGCTTCATAAAAATTTCTGTGATTTTTGTCGCAGTACTTTTTGGCATATACTCCTAATTCTGAAAAACAGCCATTTGAATCACAATGATCCATCCCTGTTGTGCATGGGGTGCTCATAATTCGGGGTCTGACTCTACAGCAGTGAAAAGCCACAGGGTCATCTGTCTTAAGGAACATAATTGTGCTTGACTTAGGATTTATTGATTTGGCCCCAACTCCATAACGCTGGACGTTAACTTGTGGAAGATTGGTAGCTGCATGCTCAGAGGTCCCAGTTGTATCAGTATTCAAACATTAACCAGTTTCAAATCTAACTCTGCAATCTGATTTTAGCATTCAATCTGTCGTTGAATATACATGCTCTGACTCTTGTATTTTCCTTTGAGCTGGCGTTGATTATCCTGCGGTTCTCTCGTTAATGAGCTAAATAAATTTTCGACACACAGGGTATATTTGTGCGAATGTCATGTTATTAAATGTCTGCCTTGACAATTATAGTAAGTGCTGTGTCAGAGGTGTGTGAACGATGCTGTCAGAGCACAGAATTGGAGCTTTGGGGCCTGGCAGCATGGTGGGTAGAGGAGGGTGAGCAAGGAGAGCCATTCTGGGAGGTGTCCCAGAGAATCCATCATTCTAGAGGCAGAAGAAGGTACACGAGGCAGGAGATGTTGTGTGCGAGGGCACAGGTGTTTGAGGCCACAGGATACCCTCAGGAAACACTGATATTTATTGCTGGAGAAAGTGGCCGGCAGAGCCAAATGGAGGTGTGAGATACTCACCTACTGACTAGAACAGTCATTTGTCATTTTAACCATTTGTTTTGTTTTTTTAAATTACTGTTTATCAAAGTGATATTGCTAATCCAAAAAAAAAAAAGCCACTCCAATGTTTTCAGTGATAGTTTAAATACTTTATCAACTGGACCACAGGGTTAGTTTGAACCACAAGGTCAGTGATTCAAACTCACCAGCTGCTCCTTAAAACCCTATAGAGAGGGTCACTATGAATCAGAATTGAATTGATGGCACTTAACAACAACAATAACCACCGATTCAGCCCCAACTCCTGGGACCCTTAGGTACAACAGGATAAAACGGGATTCTCACTATGGTCAGCATGCTCATCTCTTTGTAGCGATTGTGCTGATCCCGTTCACGTCCCCTGGAGACCTTAATACAGCATGATCCTCAGTCACCCGCATAGTCATCTCTGTCATGTTGGATACTGTGCCCATCTGTCTCACCTGAGGTCTCCCTCTAGCGACATCCCTCCTGATGATGCGTCCCTAGCAAGCAAGTTGGACAATGTCCAAATACTAAACAGGTGCCCAAATACTCCTATTTCCCACCTCGTCACAGTCCAGGGAACAGGCAGCTGCCCAGAAGTGGTCCACAGACGGCACTTGGAGTCTCCTTGCTTTACCCAGCACCCACTTCTGTTGAGACTATTTGGACTCACAGTGACCCCGTTGGACGGAGTAGAACTAGCCCACAAGGTTTCCAAGATTCTAAATCTCGTGGCTTTGTGGGATCCGCACTGAACTACAAACTACAAGGTTAGCAGTTCATACCCACCAGCTGCTCCTTGGAAACTCTATACAGCATTGCTATGAGTGCGAACTGACTCCACAGCACTTAACAACAACAAAGGCTTTACAGAAGCAGCTGCTGTGTCTTTCTCCAGGGAAGTGAGTTTGATCTTGTGATCCAAAGCACACCCGCTCCTGTTGAGTGGATTCTGACTCATGATGAATGACCGGGAAGGACAGAGTAGAAGTTCCCCATGGGGTTTCCAAGGCTGCCGTCTTTGCAGATATAGACTGCCTCATCTTCCTCCCTGGAAGTGGCTGCTGGGTTCAACTGCCGACCTTTCAGTTACCAGTCAAGTGCTTGACCATTGTGCCACCAGGACTCCTTAGAAGGCAGTTTAGGGACCATCTACTTGAAAATATTCACCTGGCCCTGGTCCATAAAAGACAGAACCCCCCAGTGCAGGTGTGACTTGTGTTTGGGAAGATAGGGTAGATGTGTGATTCTTCTGCCTCTCCCTCTCCATTTCTTCGCATGTAACTGCCCTGGTGGTGCAATAGCTAAGTGTTCGCCTTAACTGAGAAAGGTTGGTGGTTCAAACCCACCCAACGGCTCCAAAGGAGGAAGATTTGGACATCAGTTCCTGTAAGATGACCACCTAGGAAACCCTGTGGGGCAGTTCTACTCTGCCACGTGGGGCCGCCATGAGTCGAAAATCTCCCCCAGCACCAAACGTGTGTCCAGGCCTCTCCTCAGTGTCCTCAGCGTCCTCAGCATCTTCAGCGTGCCCGTCTTCCTCGCTGTCTCCTATTCCACCAGGCCTCACTGTGCTTCCTGGCTTGTCTCTCTCACCTCTGGGCAGCAGCCTCTGAAGTCTGTTCTGTTCCCTCACAAGTCTCCTGTTCATGTCACTCTCTGACACGCTGTGTCTCTTTCCTGACCATGCTGACCCTGCTGAATTTGGCACTCTGAGCTGCCCAGCCATGCTGCCTCACCCTGCACACAGAGCAGCCAATGGGGGCCTGCACAGGCATATGGGCAAGCACGGGGTAAAGGGGGCAACCCAGCCTGCAGACAGGTACTCCCAGGCCAGATAGATGGGATCTATCCAGGCTGGGACCCTTCATCCTTCAGCTGCTTTATTTTCATGCCTGCTGGTGGTAGTTGTTAAGTGCCATTGAATCAGTTCTTATTCATAAGGACCCTGTATAGCTGCTGGGTTTGAACCACCGGCCTTGCAGTTAGCAATCCAGTACTTATTCTGCAGTGCCACACCACTGACAAATCGTCTAGGTTGGGGAGAAGGGGGAGAGGAGGTGCTTTTCAAAGGACAGCCCAGGCACATGGGGGAGAAATGAGACCCGACACACATCTTTTTCCCTCCGGAAAGCTCAGAGGAGGTAAGCAGACAATCACTGAGGCTGCCCCCACGGAGTGGTGACAGATGTCCAGAGCAGTGGCTTTGTCCATCCACTCAGTCCAGTTCAGTAAAGGACAATCTTGCCCTTGTCTTGGCATCTAAATCAGGAATCAAGGGATAAATAGATCTTCAGAATCTTTTTTAAAAATCTTAAAAAGCACACCTAATAGTTTGAGGACTGAGGTGCCTCTAGCCCAAGTCATGGAGTCCTGGTGTGGCGCTGTGGGTTAATGCGCTAGACTGCAAAGCTGTTTGAACTGCAAGGTCAGTGGTTCAAGCTCACCAGCTGCTCCTTGGAAACCCTATACAGGGTCGCTGTGGGTCGGAACTAACTCGCAGGCACTTAACAACAACAACTACAGCCCAAGCCATAGTATTTTCAGTAGCTTCATTTGCATGTGAAAGCTGGACCTTGAATAAGGAAAACCAAAGAATTGTTGCATTTAAATTATGGAGTTGTTGAAGAATATTGAAAGTATGAGTGACTGCGAGAACTAATAAATTTGTCTTGGTAGAAGAGCATCCAGAATGTTCTATCAAATCGAGGCTGGTGAGACTTCATCTCACGTACTTTGGAGATGTTCTCAGGTGGGACCAATCCCTGGGAGAAGGACATTATACTTGGTAAAGTAGAGGGTCAGTGAAAAAGAAGACCCTCGATGCGATGGATTGATTTTGCGGCTACAACAATGGCCTCAAACACAATGATCGTGAGGATGGTGCAGGACCGAGTAATGTTTTTGGTGTGTGTTGTACATAGGGTTGTTCTGAGTTGGAACCTACTTGAAGTTGCCCAGCAACAACAGTCTGGAGTCCTGGTGTGGCACTGTGGGTTAATGAGCTGGACTGCAAAGTCTGTTTGAACCACAAGATTGACGGTTCAAGCTCACCAGCTTACTCCTCAGAAACCTACCCAGTGGAACCTCAGTAGAAAGGCCACGCAGTCTGCTTCTGGAAGGTCAGACCTTTGAAAACCCTGTGGAGAGGTTCTATTCTGCACACACGGGGTTGCTATGAGTTGGAATCAACGTGACAGCAATTAGCAACAAGTATGTGAGCTGAGAAAATGTGAAGAGTTCAGTGCTACATCCCCATATCTGGTCCCTTATCTCCTCTTCCAAGCCCCAGCCTGCCCAGCAGCAGCCCCTGCTGCCTCGCACTGAAGTGTGAGCTCTTTGTGTACCCTCCCCACCCCCTCCTGCTGCAAGTGGGAGCGGGGACTGGAGGTGTCTTCAGCTGGACTGAGTGTGGCCCACAGTGTGGATGATCTTGAGCAGGTCACTTCCCCCACGTGGAATAGGAAGATGACTTCTCCCAGCTCATCTCTGCTGTGGTCCCATCCCCCCTCCCAGGCACCTGGCCACACCGCCCCTCACTGCTGACTCCGCCTCCATTGGTCTCTGGCTGAGTTCAACACAGGCAGGTCTCCGCTCCGTGGGTGGGCATCTTTGCAGACACAAGGAGGGCTATGTGGGCCAGAGGAGGGGCTTCCTGGTCTAGAACTGCTCCCTTCCTATAAACCTAGACCCTTTCCTTCTCCTGAAGATTGGCAAGGTGCATCTCCCAGATCTGCGGCACAGGTCTTTGTGTGACCAAAGTGAGGGTCTGAGGGCTTCTGTAGGAACCACAGGGCTAAGAACTGGAAGGAGCTGGACACTGTCCAGTTCCATCCCCAGGGGCGGGAGAGAGCGGATGTCACCATGAGGTAGATTTTCGTGGTAAAGTTTGATTTTCATACCACTGTTTTCTGATTTAACCTGCAAACGGTTGGCTGGTCAGCCCACGTTGTATGTTCATGTTGAATTTGGAGTGCCCTGCCCAGGTGTGGCACTGTAGGATCAGCACTGTACTGTGATTCACAAGGTTGGAAACCCTGGACAGGGTTGCTATGAGTCAGAACCGACTCAACAGCACTTCACAATAACAGGTCTCCAGTGCTGTTGTAACTGAAATACCACAAGTGGGGGATTTTGACAAACAAATTTATTCTCTCATCTGTTCCAGGGGAAGGCTTCCTGTATCTGTCGGCTCTAGGGGAAGGTCCTTGTCTATATGGCTTCCCTTCCTTCGTCCTCCCCGTGTGGCATATGTATTGCGTCATTTGGCCCCGTGTCTGTACTTTTCCTTATTGTCATTCAACTGATCAGACTCAGGACCCACCCACCATGACAAGGTCCCTTGAACATAGCAAAGAAACCCCTATTTCCAAACAGGATCCTGTCCACAAGAGTGGGCAGGTCTTCAGAACTCGACTAGAGGAAGATTTAAAATAAAATACAAAAGTTTTTTGATAAAGGTAACAAGGGTAAATTGTTACAATTTGATGAACCTGACCTATACTCATGGAGGTAGTAACTCTAAATACCAACTGAGAGGGAAGGAGTCTTCACATCAAGTGTCAATGCTATCCCCTATGTGTCAGGATAGATATGGCCGGGCAACTTAGACATTGGCTACCGAAAATGAGGGGGCGATAAAGTCACGAAGTGATTGGCTTACAAGGTTTCATGAGGGAGTTTAAGTTGAAGAGTATGTGGGCAAAGAAAGAGTCCCCACTGAATAGTTTTCGTCTTGTCTTGATGGCTCTGGTAAAAAGAGATGGTGATAAGATTTGTATGATTCAATAGTGAATAATTTTTATCATGACAAATTGCGACTGTCACAATTATAACAGGTACAAGTTTTGTAACAAAAACAGGGGAGTGGTTAATCTTACAGTCTAGAAACTGAGGACCCCAGGACCATCAAGAGAGAAGAGCACAAACAGAATGTGGGACCTTATCCAGAGAAGCAGAGACACCAGAGATGGGGGCATGGAGAGGGGGAGCAGCTGAAGGCTCTAGTTTCATGGGAAGAGAGGGACTAAGAGCTGGTGGCCAGGAGGCAGACATACAGAATATGCCCTTTGGAGGTGTAAATTTTTATATATGCCTGAGTGTTTTTTTCTTTAGGAAAAAAAAAAAGCTAAAGTGGATAGAGAGAAATGCTGTTAACTGATGACACATGGAGAGGATTATAATCATTGTAATGAAACAAGGCATATGATTTGTTGAATATAAAACTGGTGATCTGCCCTGTAAACGTTCTCTCAATCCACAATAAAAACCTTAAAAAAATAAATAAATAAATAAATGGCAATGTGGTGATAAGATAACTCCTAGTTATTACAATCATGAAGGTACCAAACAGCAAGTAATTAAAGAAATTGTATTTTAAAAAAGAGTGGACAGGTCTGGGGACACAAGTCATGCAGTGACCCAGTATTGCTGTCCTTTTAGTGTGTGCTTGGGCAGAAAGGGCTAGAGCCTGGGGTGGGGAGAGATGAAGGCTCAGTTGGTGGGTGTGGAGGTGGCTCTGGACCCTGTGGTAGGAGATTTTGTGGGATGTTGGCCATTTCCCTTTGGGCTGCACTTTGGAGTCCCCAGCTGTCAGTGAGATAATGAACTGGTGATGGGGGAAGGGTCTCTCCATCCTCTGTCCAGGTGTTTATGCCACTCTACTGGAGAGCCAGATGCAGGATTGGCAACACTTCCCTGTCTTCTAGGTGAGGTCCTGGTCA
>NW_006408552.1:16046405-16055738 GCF_000296735.1 Chrysochloris asiatica | reverse complement strand
ATTTCCCTGTGTACTGTGCCCTATTTCCCAATGCTTGAGCTTTGGATTAACCACCCCCAGCCATAACAGCGTATATATACACTGGGACCTGCATCACAAATGGGGCATGTTCACTGCCCTCACATGCTGTGAGGCCCAGCACCTACCTAAGCATTTCCATTTTCCCAGGTCGGGGCCATTGGTGACGAGGAAGAGTGGGTCATCCTGTATGAGGAGGAGAATGAACCTGATGCCCAGATGCTGGAGATCCCAAACCTCACACCCTACACTCAGTACAGGTGAGCATGGTAGGCCACCAGCTACTGCAGGAAGAAGCCCGCTTCCTTCCAGCAGGGGGCCCTAGTTTGCTGTAAAGGAATCCCACCATATATATGGAAATGAGATGTCTTCAAGTCACAATTACAGTCAGACCTTAAAGAGCAGGTAAGACACACAGTTGAATATAATTTCAGGTGACAGCATGCCCTAATGTTAGATTAGGGAAGCGCTATCCATAAATACTAGAAAGCAAAACACCCTATAGGAAGGGCTCGCTAGTATATGACGCTAAATAACCAGGAACCACTGGCAGCTGCAGACATGATCGCTTCCTTTACAAAACTCCATAACTGCTGTGGTTGTTGACACGCTGTGTGCAAACCAAGTCCTCTGATGACCACTCTGCTTCCCCCTAGCTTCACGAAGCACCGATCATTAGTAGCCACACATTTAACATGCCTTTCAACTTTTGGCTTCTCGATCCTGAAACTTACCCTTCAGCTAATCCTCGACCTTAACCCAGGATAGGGTGGCATGTTCAAGGAGTGGTTAGATGTGTTATAACTTCCTGTAAATGTTGGCAGACGTAGAATTTCCAGTTATCAGTAAATGCTGAGCTGGGTAATGTCATCATTCTGCCATGTGGGATACGTTTTGGAGGATTAGGAGAAGAAAAGGGCATCAGAATCACTAATTCAGGGAATTAAAAATGAATTAGCATCTTGATCATGGACATTCATTCTCCACAATACCAAAGTTAGAGGTTAAAAAAGAAAAACAAATGAACACAAGAGATGCTGTTTAGCTGCTATCATTCCAGCATCCTTCCTGAAAAGGTTAGAGCAGGCGGGTCAAGATAGGATGCACTCAGTTTTGAAAAAATACTGTTAGTAGGAAATGAATTGGGCTTCCAGACTTTCCATGTGAAATTAACCGAAGCAATATAATTATTGTGATTCAATTCACTCTCTGAAACTGTGATTAAAGACCAGCTTTTCCTCCCATCTTAAATTCATCTAAATTTAGGAACCTTCTGGAATAAATATATGTGTGTGCTCAGGATTCTTTTCCTGTGTATAAAATCAATTCAAACAATTATACACAAATTAAGACGAGACAGGGTTGAGAGATTTGCATATAGCCATAAAAGATATCTAACTTCACCTTGATTTTATAAAGAATCTGAGACATCTTAGATTTACCCTGAGGGGATGGGAAGGAATTGATCTCAGTCATTAAATAGAAACTTGGCCTTTAAAAGTCGTTAGTTAGAACAAGGAGCCCTGGTGGTGCAGTGGGTTAAATGTTGGTCATTCTATGCCCTCAGCAGGAAGAAAGATGAGACTGTTTCTGTAAAAATTTCCAGTCTTGGAAAGCCATAGGAACAGTTTCACTCTGTCCTAAGACTGCAGAGCCGTTTGAACTGCAAGGTCGGCAGTTCAAGCTCACCAGCCTGCTCCTTGGAAACCCTAGACAGGGTCGCTATGGGTCGGAATCGACTTGATGGCACTTAATAACAACAACATAAGGTCACTATGAGGCGGAATCTATGATTTGGGGTTTGTTTGCTTAAACAGTTTGCTACTTTGATTCCATACATACATCTGGTTTCTGTCTAATTCTCTACTTTATTTGGGAATCTACCATTTTGGAGCAGCAAGAGACTTAACCATTCTTTGCAGGTTCATGTATATAATTTGTATAGGAAAAGGGCACTCTAGAGCAAAGGCCTTTATGGCTCAGCGGGATACACACTTATGCCCTCTGTTTAGAAAGATCCCTGTCTTTCTCTCTGTCAGTGTTTCCCCAGCACCCTTACCTTCTCAGAATAACATTCTCCCCTGGTTTTACATCTAGATTTCGGATGAGGCAGGTGAACATCGTTGGCCCGAGCCCTTTTAGCCAATCGTCCAGGGTCATCCAGACCCTACAGGCCCCTCCTGATGTGGCTCCAACCAGCATCACCGTCCGCACAGCGAGCGAGACCAGTCTGTGGCTGCGCTGGGTGGTAAGGCCTGTGGCCAGGAGGGGGGACCACCAGGGACGCGGTCCAGAGCAGTCAGGGCTTGTAGAATGAATCAAGAGCTTAGCAGTCTCAGCTAGTGCCAACTAATCCCATCATTAAACCCCAATATTCCATTTCACAGTAGGTGTGAGAGTGCAGACCAGGCCAGACGATCGTATTAGTTTGCATTACAAGCTGTCTTACTGAAACATAGGAATGTTCTTGGGGGAAGAAGGCCTACGATACTACAGTAAGAACTTAAGCTGGGTCAACAGAGAACCCATACTCATTATCAACAAGACAGCCTGGCTGATAGTTAATCAATACACTGCCCACAAAAGTAAGCCAAGGACGTATTTAAAGAAATTATGCCTGGCTGGAGTTAAGGACAGGGTTTCGTTTAATTATCAGAAGAAAAGTGCCAGGGAAAAGTGGAACAGGAGTCTCTGAGGATGTCCCCCAGTAAAACACTTCCCTGGGTACCCATTGCCAAAGTCAGCTCACCGTAAATCCCATCCTTCCTTCCAGCCCCTGCCCGACTCCCAGTATAACGGGAACCCCGAGTCAGTGGGCTACAGGGTCAAGTACTGGCGTGCAGACCTGCAGACTCAGGTGCTGACTCAAGTCATTAGTGACCGGCTGGAGCGGGAGCTCACCATCGAGGAACTGGAGGAGTGGACGGAATACGAGCTGCAGATGCAAGTGTTCAACGCCATTGGGGCTGGACCGTGGAGTGAGGTGGTGCGAGGACGCACACGGGAATCAGGTGAGCAGATGCCTGTCTGGCCGGGGTCACAAGACTCGGCTCTGTTGATGTCTTTTCAGAGATGAGAGCCAGTTTCTCTAAATCCCTAAACTCAGGCATCCACCAACTCATCTCACGTGTGTCCATGTTGGCATCCGGGGTCATTTTTGCTGATGTCAAGTCTGCCTGACTGCGTGCTAATCCCACCACACATAACCCACAGAACGCCTGCCCGCTCTTGCCTCACCTGCAGATCGGACCCCATTGACCCATAAGGTTTTCATTGGCTGCATTTGGGAAGTAGGTCTCCACTGCTGTCATCCAGCTGAGAGGAGAACTGCCCCATAGGGTCTCCGAGGCTGTAAATCTTTATGGGATCAGACTGCCTCATCTTTCTCCTGTGGAGCAGCAGGTGGGTTTGAACCAACCTTGTGATGAGCAGCCCAGCATTTAATCCACTGCACTACCAGGGCTCCTTAGGGATCTCAGCAAAATTAATTATTATATTTTTAAATGTTGAAAACTACTGCCTTGAGTAGATGGTGTTAAAATGTGATGGTGGTGGTTATGTGCCATGGCGTCGGTTCCCACTCATAGCAACCCTTCATAGGATTTTTGAGGCTATAAATCCTTAAGGGAGCAGAAAGCCTTATCTTTCTCCCATGGAATGCAGGTAGTTTCAAACTGCTGACCTTGAGGTTAGCAGCCTGACTCAAGATCGCTACACTGCCAGAGCTCCTTTGTTAAAATATAGAGGGGCATGAATGGGAGATTTATGGAAGAATGAGAGAGGGAAGGTTGAATGCAGGCAAAAGGAGGGCAGAGGAAGCGGTTGACATAGGATATGGGCAGGGTAAGCATTGGCCTTAGAGGAAATAGGCCTAAAGGGAGGTCTGGTGAATTCCACCAGGTGCACACTGACCTGCCTACTCCTATACCAGAACCCTAAAGGACTAGAATCCCTTCAGGGCTATGAAGAACTGGGGGTCCAGTGCCTAGAGACCCCAGCAGAACCTAGGAGCTGGAAACTGGTGAGAGAGGTATAGGAGGGATCCCCAGCAGAGACCCTGCTGAACTGCTCAGTCTGTGCCGGCCCCTTGGCTTTTCCTACTATTACTCATTTTACCCATGTGGCACTATGGGTTAGGTTGCTAAGCCACAGGTTGGCAGTTCAAACCCACCAGTCGGTAGTTCAAACCCACCAAGTCACTTCCATGAGAGAAAGATGCGGCAGTCTGCTCATGTAAATATTTAAAGTCTTGGAAACCCTATATAGGGATTGCTATGGGTTAGAATCGACGCAACGACAGTGAGTTTTGTTTTGGGTTTTAATGTGCTCCATCAGAGCTCCGGTGGTGTTGTGAGGTAGGCACTAAAGGTCAGGAGTTGAAATCTACAGGAGAAAGATGAGGTTTTCGCCTCCCGTAAAGATTTACAGTCTCAGAAACCCTACAAGGGTTGTTGAATCAAACTGACTTGACACACAACAGCAACAATAAAGGGCCCTGGTAGTGCAGTGAGTTAAGTGGTAGGCTGTGAATCGAAAGGTTGGTAGTTCAAACCCACCAGCCACTTCCAGGAAGGAAAATGAGGCAGTCTGCTCCTGTAAAGCCTCGGTAATCCTACGGGAATTCCTACCCTGCCCTCTAGGTCAGAATCATCTTGGTGGGGGGGGGGGGGGGGTTTGGTTTGGGGCAGATGTGTAGGACAGACACACAATGGCAGGTGATACGGAAGGAGCAAGGGAGCACTGAGCAGAAAAGCTCCCTTTTGCACCCTTTTCTCTCTCGCCCCCCAGTTCTTACCAAGGACACAAAATAGGCTTGGTCTTGGTGTCAGCATGATCAGAGCACGAGGCTTGTCTTTACTTTCCTCCACTGCCAGCCAGACTCCAAGCTGGTCAAAGAGCATGGGCAACATTCTTCCTCCAAAAGTTCTGCCATACATTTGTGACAGTTTCTTCCTAATCTTTCCCCATTATACGAGGAGCGAGAGAAAGAGAAATCTGAGAGGGCTTCCAAACGTTCCTGGGAAAATTCCATTTGCTACCGGCTCCATTTTCCCACGACTGTTTTGAAGCCCCTTCCTAGAGACAGAGACAGAGGTAGGGAGACAGATTGTTGTTGCTATTGGGGGCCGTTGAGTTGATTTGGACTCATGGTGACCTTGTGTGACGAGTACAACCGAACAGTCCAAGAGGGTTTCCGAGGCTGCCACCTCTGCAGAAGCAGATTGCCAGAACTTTTCTCCCACGGAGCTACTGGGTAGGTTTGAACCACCGATCATTCAGGTAACAGCTGAGTACTTACCCACTGGTAGATGGTCAGATGGCACCAGGAAGCCATCAGGTGAACAGTGCAAACATTTAATGGACTAGTGAGGCCACTGAGCACTAGCTACTGGGACCGGCTCCAAGCTGCAAAGCAGGCAAATACTTACAGGGGGTTTGTCCACAGCAGTCAGAGTTGGCTGCTATGTCTGTGAACTTCCTCTCGGCTGTAGATACTATGTTAGTTGTAAGAAACCAAGACACACATACCAGTATGTCCTGATGGTGTGAGGTTACATGGCTTATTGAAAAACTCTGTCTTCAATCTCTTCAGTCCTTCTGGCAGCGATGAGAACTCGAGGTATCCTAAGAGACAAAGCCGATCGTTTCTGGTGAGAAGCAGTCTAAGAAAATGTAGAACTCTTCGGGAATGGCCAGCCAGAAGGTTTTGGATGAAATGTATTTTCTAGAAATTCTAAATGTGTTCATACACTCATAAAGTGGAAGGGCAATTCCCAGAGGGCAGAGGCACGAGGAGCTAAAACCCAGGGCAGCAAGTGCGGCTGCCCTGGGTAGGGAGGAGGTAGCTGGTCCATCCTGGTAGTTTCCAGAAGCGGGAGCCAAAGCCCAAGCCTGGACGGGAGATGTAGCTTCGGGTGTCTATAAGGCAGTGATTTGGAACAGAGACCCCAGATAAAGACAAAAATCTGGAAGGCTGGTTTGTTGCTGCCCTCACATGAATTCTGACTCACATCGACCCCATGTGTGCAGACTAGAACCTCTCCGCAGGGTAAAAAGGCTGTCCTTTTTGAAAACAGATTGCCAGACTTTTCTTCTGAGGCACCTATGGTAGTGATGGTGGTAGTGTGCCGTGGAGTTGGTTCTGACTCATAGTGACCCTACATAGGGTTTCTGAGGCTGTAAATTTTTAAAGGAACAGAAAGTGTCATCTTTCCCCACAGAATGACTGGTAGTTTTGGACTGCTGACCTTGAGGTTAGCAGCCTGACTTGTAAGCTCGTTAAGGGTGATTTTTAAGGCTGTATTCTCTTTGAAAGGACAAACTAAGATAAGCAGCCCACCAGCTTAGGGAGATGAAGACAGTTTAGCTGGGTCTACCTGGATTCCCAATGTACAATAAAAAGGGCTTCCAGTCCCATGCCTGGCTCAGGTTTGGGTTCTGAAATGAAATTCATGTAAACGATGACTCCAGATGGAAACAGAACAGGTAAGAGAAATCAAATAGGCAAATTGGGCCGTATCAGAGCTGCAAACTTTTGAGCTTCAAAGGATGCCATCAAGAACATAAAAAAACAGCTCCCAAAATGGGAGGAAATATTTTCTAATTGTCTGTCTGGTAAGAGACTTATATGTGGAATGTATAATGAACCCTGCTTGTATAATTGATTATGCATTGGGCTGCTAGCATAAGTTCAGCAGTTCAAATCCACCCCGTCACTCCATGGGAAAAGATGAGGCTTTCTGCTCCTGTAAAGATTTATAGCCTTGGAAGCCCTATACAGGGTTGCTATGAGTTGGAAATGACTCACTGGTACACTACCACCACTGTACAGAATATACAAAGATCTCTTACAATTCAGCAACAAAAAGAGAAGCAATCCAATTTAAAAATGGCCAAAAGTCTTGGCTTGGCATTTCTCCATCAGAGAAGCAGAAATGGTCAGTGTAAAGCGGCTCAACACCAGTATTCTTCGGGGGGAGCCAAACAAAACTTCAAAGAGTCAATTACTGATAATGTGCATGTTATACAGGTTTTGCGAATTGTGCAACCCCCTCACAAACTGGTTTCCTGTATGTACTGGGTATATTATATGCTTGCACATTATTCTTGTGGGTGAGGTGCTGTAGGATAAGCACTGGACTGCTAACTGCAAGGTTGGAGGTTCAAACCTACCAGCAGCTCCTCAGGAACCCTAGACAGGGTCCTGCTCCATCCTCACAATTGCCATTATATTGCAGCCCACTTTTGCAACCACCATGTCAATCCATGTTGTTGGGGGTCTTCCCCTTGTTTGCTGACCTTCCACTGTACTAAGTATGATGTCCTTTTCCAGAGGCTGGTCTCTCCTGATACCATGTCCAAAGTATGTGAGATTGGTTTCTCCATTATTGCTTCTGAGAAGTATTCATGTTATCCTTCTGCTAAGACAGATTTGTTTGTTAGAAGAAGGTACTTTTAAGTATTCTTCGCCAACATCGTAATTCAGGTGCATTAATTCTTCTCTAGTCTTCCTTATTCATTGTCCAGCTTTCACATGCATGAGTTAATGGAAAATACCATGACTTGCATCAGGTGCACTTTAGTCCTCAAACTGACATATTTGCTCTTGAACACTTTAAAGAGGTCTTGTGCAGCAGATATGCTAAATGAAATACATCATCTGATTTTTTTGGACTACTGCTTCCATGAGTGTTGATTGTGGAATCAAACAAAACGAAGTCTTTGACAACTTCATTCTTTTCTCTATTTATCATGATGGTGAGGATTTTTGCTTTCTCTGTATTGAGTTGTAATGCATAGTGAAGACTGTGGTCTTTGATCTTCATCAGCAAGTGCTTCAAGTCTTTGCTTTCAGGTAAGCAAGGCTGTATCATCTAGCTACATGCCACAGGTGTTAATGAGCCTTACTCTAGTCCTGATACCATGTTCTTCTTCATATAGTCCAGCTTCTTAGATTATTTGCTCAGATTGAATAAATAGGGTGAAAGGATACAAAAGTGATGAACATCTTTCCTGATTTTAAACCACTCAGCATCCCTTTGTTCTATTCAATTGACTGCCTCTTGACCTATGTTCAGGTTTTGCATGAGTCCAATTAAGTGTTCTAGAATTCTGTTGCATTGCAATGCATAGTTTGTGAAGATCTACAAAGTGGAATGCTTTTCCATGGTCACTAAAATGCAATGAGCCTTTCCTGCTGGTGGCGACTGAGGCAGAGTCAGGTAGGAAAGGCTCCATGGAGGAGGGACTGAAAACCCAGAGAAGCTGCTTTCACAGACCAGCCCCAGAGCTCTGGATCTAGTATAGAGTGTGGGGTGTTAGTTTCCCACACACGCCAGTGAAAAAATCATTGTATAAAGGAAAATACTACGATTTAGGAATCGAATCGCTCTAGGCGTGGGACTCCCTCTGCAGCCCCCACCAGGTAAAGTTCAGAGTGCAGGGCTACAGCAGTGGCACAGGGAACTGGTGCTAAAAGCGGTACAGTGTCATTTGCAAAAGGAGGTGCGGGGGGATTTTACACATTTTTTCCTCCTCTTCCCTGTCGTGCCTTCTTTGCCCAGCCTGGATGCCTTCAGGCAGGTGGGTGTGCACCCCCAGAAAAGGGGTCCAGCATTGAGCCCACAGTTTCTCCACAGCACAGAGAGAAAGAGACCTATAGAACCTAAGGGCAAATTCTTTGGCAGCTGCTAATGACATCAGCCTCTGGGTCGCAGCCCTAAAATTAACTTGTGTGGGACCCTTTACTCTGGCATATCCAGCAAGAAAAAAACAGGCCTGTGAGGCCTGAAAGACAACCATATGAACAATTTGTAAAACCCCAACATAGAAGGAGGCAGCAATCTTGAGAATTACGCTGTGCACACGCAGATACCTAACTGACCTTCAGAGACAAAATAGTAGACAGGCTTTCTCCCATTAACTACTCAATATGTATCTATGCACCTCTACAGTGGTGACTAGAGTAGGGGCCTGAACAAGCGCACACCCCCACCCACTGCTAGTAGCCTCTACGGTGCATACACATTCCCTGTGTAGCAAGGTGACTGGCCAGTCAGCCACACTTTTCATTTTAAAGTGAAGGTTTTTGTCTCTGCTTTTATATTGCTTCTGTTTTTGGTCCTTTTGTTCACACAATTTTCCTTGAAGTGAAAGCTTTTTCTCCCTACGTTACCCAAGAAGAGACAGCAATCATGGCCATATATCCAAGCTACAAGCATACCCCATAATATTCCACCATTGGGAATGAGCCAATAACAGCTGCTAAGCATTACATGCGAAAAAGGAAGTCTATCTCCTGATCATATCCACCAG